>NC_135781.1:27080361-27120361 GCF_028453695.1 Augochlora pura
CAGGCAGCGGTCGTTGACCCGGCAATATCGTGCCAGGGGAATGAGTCTTCGCTGGACAGACATGGTCTCAATAACACGGCCCACTGTATTTTATGACTTCGGTAATGGCGATCGCTCCGTTATTAGTGTGATATTAATGTTGTGATATTGGCCTGCTGTTGCGTTGCTACGTCAGTAGAATAAGACCGGGACTGGTCGGACGATAGCCCCAGACGTTGTTAAACAT
Source organism: Augochlora pura (assembly GCF_028453695.1). Lineage (NCBI taxonomy): Eukaryota > Metazoa > Arthropoda > Insecta > Hymenoptera > Halictidae > Augochlora > Augochlora pura. The sequence continues at coordinate 27,080,588 of NC_135781.1, forward strand.
TATATCAGCTTACTTTCGCGTTGCTGGTTTAATGGCCTCGTGGTTGATCGCTCGTTAAATTCGCCACCGTCGGTCATTATATTTAATTCGTTTATTGCAATGACATATACAAGCTTAATGTGGTGCGCAATAGTGAACAATTCGATTTCCGTAACGTTTTATCAATAAATTTCGAATTCTACGCATTTGCGACGAAAATTATTGGATCAAATGAAGAATAGCAGAAACGATTAATTAAATATTATTATATTGATGTCAAATTACTAAAGTAGAAGGTGATAAATGTCTATGTCGCACAGTAGTTTAATTTAACAAATTCAGTGACAACTTGTTATAACTTTTGAACTGCTAAAAACATTACAATAAAATTCTCCTTTAAAGTAATTAAAAAATAGTACTTTTAAGCTACTATTAATTAAATATTTCTTACATTTGTTAAGCAATAAATTTCGATAAAATTCCATTACCATTTTCGATTTAAAATTGAATAATTTAAATGTAGTTATACAAACTATTGCCGAAAAATCCATATACAGTTCATTAAATTTTTTTCGTTCAAACTGTTCGTCCACGTGATTCTAATCATTTTTCATGTATCATTTTTTGATTGAACGGTGAATATTGCAGCGGGTTTCTGCCCGTCGGAAATTTCTATCCTTTTCCCGAAAGCGGATTTTTCCGTAGTTATACCGTTCGCGTGACAATCGATGGGAATCCTGGCAGTCGAGCAACAAACAGACCGATCGAACGAGCCAATTAAAAGTTGTTGGTGGCGCAGTTGGCGTCCTCCCGCGAATCATGCCCGGCGACGTCGGCGACGAACGCCCGGGAACCGACGAGGCGTCCCGAAGAAAAGGTTCCAAGTAGCTCGTGTTCGGTGATCTACGGCCAATATTTACTTGTTAGTTGCAGCCGTGAAACGCTCGAGCAGCTTACACGACGAACGGGTGTGTTAAACGCTCGGAAACTCGATATTTTTAATTAACATTCTGATAGCTAGTTCCTGAATAAAGTCTCTCATCGTCGTCCACCGTTCTTCGCAGGAACGTTTTCTTGAACAAAATTCTTGGTAATATTTAATTATAATAATTCCTTGCAACTTTTAAAAAAATTGAACCGCGAGTGCGTCGAACAGCTAGAGAGATTGACAGATGTAGCACTTATTTATCCTTAATATTTTTAATAAAAGGACCAGACAATTTTTGTTTCCTGTATTGTCTTTATGCACTTTTGTTTCTAAGCTTTGATAACAGAATTAATAATAATAAAATTAATAATGTTCATATTTAGTAGATCTCGCATGAAATCTGTATCACAAATCTGACTCGATATAATAGTGGAAGGGGTTACGGATGATCGACACTCGTCGATTTCACATGCTCGTTAACCCCATCTCTGCGGCAGACTTTGATACGCACCGGCCATATTATACGGCAGAAATTGAATCACGATTTGCTCCGAGGGCGGCAAATTTTTAAGTAGAGATAATAGAGATAAATAGATATATAGATAAATAGAGATAAAACATATCTCAATGAATAACAAAACCAAATTTCACTACATTAAAACAATATTATTTCTTTCTTTGTATTCTGATTGCTTTCTTTGTATTCTTCTGATTGCTACTGTAAAAATTGAACACTTAATATTAAAGCAAGGTTTTATTCGCAACATACCTAGTAAGCTAGTAAAGTGTGATATAATTAAAAACATAGATAAATAAAAAATTCTACGTCATATTTCTTACATTCGTAATGTGTCTCACTTATTTTATGTTTTCGGCGCACTATACACTTACGCCTTTTGTCTAATTATTGTCAGATCTATCGGAATAACTATCGATAAAATTATCAGGACGCTTATAGGCACTCTCAGTGTTAATAACGCAAAATTTCTAAGCGCCTATAGGTGGCTACAGTAGCCAAAGGGTTAATGAGTTGGTTCGACGAACGTTTAAATTAACATCGAAGTTTAAATACGTTTTTACTGGCGGAACAGGGGAATTGTCGTTGACTGGTTTAAAACTCTCTCTCTCTCTCTCTCTCGCTCTCTCTCTCTGTCGGCGGCCTGATAAATTGAAATTTAATCGACGCAGTGGCAGCGGATACAACCGAAGGCAATTAAATCGGCGAACATATTTCGCGCGGTCCGGCGTTTCCTTTTTATCCGGTGCCGTTTATGCGACGAAAAACAAAGCTTGCGGAACCGAGCGGAATCACGTTCATAAACACCGAATACTATCGGGCAGCAAAGTATTTCAGTATTTCAAAGATTTCAAGCATGTTTAACAGAGAAGCGTGCTAGAGATAAATGTCTTTACTGAATAACATTTGACAATTGCTTTTATAACACAGCGAGAACGTCGCATAATAATTTGGATACTAAATTATTTCGATATGCATTCTCGTTGCCTCTGTTCATACAATCGTAGAAAATTATTGTTAATTGGAGTCGATTGCATTTTATTACCTGTACTATACCCTTTTATTATACTCTCTACTAACACTTTACCGAGCGGTAGCCTATAAATCGGCTTTTTACCTCGACCGGTACCTTACGAAGCGATTGCCATGGCAACACATAATGTGCTATCTACTATTAAATATTAAATTATTTTTCATTTTTAGTTTCATTTTAATGAGCTTTCTCTGGAAACCCTAGTAAATTTGTCAAATTCATTTTTTTATCTTAGCGCAGACATCTACTTTTCGACCGGCACTAATATAATTGTTTATAAGCGCTGGTAGGTAACATCCTTGATGGCGCCGAGTGCTAAGGGTTAATCACTGTTCAGGTTCAAGTGAGGCCCTTGACAGTCTATTGTATGATGATCTTCCGCTGTTCCTTTAGCGTGGCTGTTTCTTCGTCTCACCTTCTCTTACCCTCTATACCTGTTTTCTCTCCCTCGCTTATTGTATAATATATAGAATGTATATTTCTTAAAATATATATATTATATTTCTTCTCTAGCGTATAGAGGGTCAGTCGATTTTCATTCATCCATGGTGTAGCACAGCGTAGTGCATAGACTATGAGTTTGTCGAGTGTTGGAAATAAATTTGTAATAATTGTGTAATCGTCATATTCATGTCTATATAACTGCTTCAGGGTTAACAACAAGATAATTCGATAATTATTAAGAACGAAGGATTAAGTTTATCTCATCGATATCAATTTTCGGTATGCGTCCAGCCAAGCGCATCCGGCGGTCAGACCGGGTCCGGTATTCCTCCGGGGAGGGGCGCAGGTGCACGTGCAGGCAGAGAACGTTGCGCCGACGCCCGCAGAAATTCCGCGCCGTGCCTGCAGTTTTTCCTGCAGAGCATACCACGAGGGGGTCCGAGGGAGTGCGCGCGGCAGGGGGGGGGGGGGCTAGGCGCAGGCACAGGCTGCGAGAGCCGGGCATACGTAAACGGGCGGCGCAGGCACGCGGCCCTCTGGCGCCGCGCCAGCCGGCGAAACAAACCTGGAACTATGTAAAGCCCGCTAACTTCATCTTCGCGGGTTAACCAACCGGGCCGCGCGGCAAGGCCGAGTATTCGCAGACACCCCCGGCAAACTTCTCGCGTATTTACGCCCACGGGATCGATGACCCGATTCCTCCTACGGCGAGGCAAGTCGAGGGCGAGTCGGCGGCGTCGTCGAGCCAGATCCCGGCCGGTCCGCGCTTAATGCCAAGGAAAGTCGAAAGTCCTGCTGACTTATGGGTTCAGCGGGGTCGCGCACGCTCGGGCCGGGATTCCAAGCGGCACTCCGTGAAACCGAGCCGCGCCGGATTATGTGCTCCCGGAGTCGCCGCTCTTTTGGGAATATCCGGCTTCTTCAATCTTTTTTTTCTTTCGCGCGACCGCGACGCTGCTGTCTGCTCCGACGACCTATGCCGTGGATATTTCGCGCGCGATCAACTTGATAACGGAGATAAGAGACCGCCTGCGGTGGCTCGGAATGTGCCGCAACGGAAATTAATTGCTCGCGGGATGCAGATGCGAGTGATGGATCAAAATGGGCGAGAGATGGGGAATGAGTAAGGGATTTCCGTCGATGAAGAGAAATATAAACGTATAAGATAAGATAATAGCTAAAATATGAATGATAATGTTAATAATAACTGGATTTCGAGTTTTATGCACTTCCGATGATTATTATAGATCAAAAGTAGTCAGAAATTAGTGTCACCCCAATTCGATTAACTCAACGCTTAACTAGTTAGTCATTTCTAATAAATTATTTACATGCACATAAATACCAAGTAATTATTTTCATCTATTTCCTAAACTTAGAGTATTTTGCTGTATCGTGGTACAGCGATGCGAAGCGCATTACCAGCAAATTATAATTTAATCGTTGCATTAATTCCACTAAAATTTTCAATTTCTGAAAAAATGCATTAATAACAGAATCCAGTATTAGATAAAAATTAGGTGGACTTTAAAAATATTTTTGGTAATAACTTAAAACAATGTAAATTTTTTAGTTTTGTGTCATATTTTACAGTGTCGGTCATCGATGACTGACGTTGCACACAACGTGTCAAATAAACATTTAAACGAGCATTGCCTTATACGACGCTCAACATTGCCCCTTATTCCACTTCGCACGTTTCACGCCCGACCCGATTCCTGACCTATTTTCCTTATCGGGGAAATAAATTAAACGCGACCGAAACTAAAGTAATACAGACGTTATTACCGTTCGGTAAGAAACGGCTTTTGTGCGCTCGTCAGTATCCCGTGCTCGCAAAAATCTTACGGCCGACTTATGCGCCGCCTCTATCACTGGTTTAAGCTGCGCAGAGTTACTGGCTCCGTCCGGGTCGCATTTCCTCGGCTAGAACTCCATTCCGAGGAGGGGGGAGAGAGGGCAGAGAGACAGAGCCGCGGCGAGATATGTGTTTCGAAAAAGCTGGCCGTGACTCTTCTGGGAGCTCGAGTTTTTCCTCTTGTTTCTTGTCGGGCTGCTTGAAAACAGGGTTAGTCGGATAAAAGAAGTTCGGCGTGTTAACGGCGTAGTTTATTCGCCCCGCGACGGCTGGCCTGCTCTCTCTCTCTCTCTCTCTCTCGCTCTCTCTCTCTTCCAGGGATCCGGGGAGACATTCGAATGAAGCTGATGGTATCGCGAAACGGGTTTTATTTCCGGATTTGAATTCGACGGAGGTTGCTACGCCGCCGCGATTTATGGCCTGGCGCGCGGTTTCTCGCGAAGCTATTCGCTGTCGACCGGAAAGATGTTATTATTAACCCCTTGCCGTACTTTAACGAGTCTTCCTCGTAATGGAGATCTCTGGTAGGAGGAGTATTGTTAAGTATGAATGCTAGTCTGTTCTTTAAAGTTGATTCCCTGACATCGGTATTTAAGAAAGTAATATAATATTAATAAATATATAATGTCTTTTTTCTTCTTAAATATTGTCACGATCGAAACGCATTTAATAGTTGTAACGATGACGGAAATAGTATGGCATTGTTTTTTTTTGGCGAATTAATGTGGAATCGCAAGTATTAGAGTTGTATTTTATAAATGTATTGCATAAATTTTTATTCAATGTTTATCGATGCTGTAATTTTTTAAGCAGTGTCTGCTGCCCTCTTTAGTTAAGTTGCCTTAGCTATATATTTCTAGTCCAACGACTGCAGCATTGGATAAATAAGATTATTATGGAACCAGCGGTGCGAGTCTCGACCTTTTTAATTTCTAAGAGAATATAATAACAGCAACGCGTGTCTTTGCCCAACAATACAAGTAACATTGAAAACGTACTACATCCCTTAAATAAAACATAACGCCAAATCTTATCATTTAAAAAAAAAGAATAGAACACCCTACGCGTGGCCGGCACGGACAAACCGACTGACAGCGGTCAGTCGAGCAATTACTTTCCCCGTGGAAATCTAATTTCCGTGGGGGGGAGGGAAATCGTGGCGCTGCGGGCGGCGAGGGTCGTCCGCGGCCGCGATAAATTATTCCAGCGTTAATTTCGCCGCCTGGAGGCGACGCACCGCGCCGAACACTCGTTAGCCGACGGGAAATTCAAAAGCTGCGCGACTGATTACACCGAGGGCGAAAGTTTCCGTCGGCGCGATCGCCCGGCGTAGGCTCGCGCCTTGCCGAGCCGCGGCCGGCCATTAATTCGCACGGCCCTTGGGGTAGAACGCGATCGCGCCGGTGCATCGGGGGGTCCCGCCGATCGGCCAACTATTTTCCGCGATGCATCGCGAGCGCCGCGCGGCTCTCAGAGTAATTGCGAGCGGCCGGTGAATGGGCCGGCGGTAAACGGTGCTCTCCGGCTGCCGGCGCACGATATGAAAATAAATGCCGGCCTCGTGTCTGAATGGGCCGATCTAAGAACACACCGGCCCCCTCCACCACCACCCCACCACTCGTCCGCTAATGGAAAACGGAACCAACGCGCCGAACGATTCTCCGAAAATTACGCTCCTGTCAGGGAATTTTCATTCGCTCCCGCTCCATTCCCACTTTATTGATTATTTGCGGAATTTAGAGCTCGGAATGAACGGCGGCGCGTCTTCGGCGCCGATGATCGTCCAGAGCAGTTTCTGGCTCTCGCCAGAGAGCCGCTGCTCCTGTCGAACACGATACTAATATATAGCCGCCCCTTATGCATTTGTAATATCTATTTACATGTTAAGAAGGTGATCGACTGTTCATTTTATTTTCCTTTTGCAATGTAGGGTCGGTTAGCTGACGATGCTAATTTTTGTTTGAACATGAGTTTGGTAAAGCAAGCTATGAAAATAGGAATTTGCATGAAAATTCGTGGTGCACTAATTAACTAACGGGAAAAATTCAGACTTACATTATAACATATTTTAATGCATTTTAATACATTGTAACACATTTCAATACATTATAATACATTTTAATACATTATAAGACATTATAATATACTTTAATACAGTTTAAAACATTTTAATTAATTTTAATACACCTTAATACATTTCAATCCGTTTTAATACAATTTCATACGTTTTAATACGCTTTAATACACTTTAATACATTTTAATACATTCTAATCCATTTTAATACGTTTTAATTCCTTGTCAAAAGTCAATCCGTCCCGCGATTTTGTGTTCCACGTAAAGAGCACCGAATTAATCCAGCGAACATAGTTATTTCAAATTGTACCGCGTCTCTTTGATGGTATTTTGATTACGTATACCGAGAGGATACGATATATTTAACACGACGAACGCAATAAATCTAACATCGATTACGCCGGTGACGTGTCAAAGATATATAATTTATTGTTCGAAACGGTTTGCTAAATTGGTGACTGGATTGCCTCTACAGCAATAATGTCCTCGCGCCCGATAACGTTATCCAATTAATTTTGGAACGTTCGAAGCTCCCGTGGCACGGTAAACGTTGGATAATCTGAAAATTGCTAGACGCGATAGTCGCTCAAGATGCACAGCGTTCCGATGCTTAGCTTCTACAAATATCCGTACACACGCCGTTAGTCCGCGACGTGTATCCACGCAGGTATCGCTGTAATATCAATATCTTGGCCAAACCGGGGGACCTAAGCAAACGTGGCGGCGCCTTCAAATATTGAGACCCCGTATTTCCCTATGAGCAAAGGATGGAACAATATATCCACGATATTGTCTCAGAGAGGGGGGATCAATAAATTCCAGCCTCAAAGCCGCTGCGTAAACGGAGACGGCCGGGTCTCTGCTGCCGTTGACTTGTTCTACTGACTGTTGCCACTGTAAACCGTATCCAAAGGCGTATCCTGGTTGCATTAATATCTTGGTGAAATCTACCTAGCATTAATCTAAGTAGATTCTACTGAATATTCGATGAAAATTATTGCAAAACTGTGAAATGCAAATTTTAGTAAATTAACTTTAGAAGTAAACGTGTAATACGCAAAAGTAATTGAAAATTTTATTCCTCGCAAAATTATTCATTTAGATTTTGCGTAGTCCTTATTAGCAAATATTACATTATTTTTCACAGAAATATTCTTGTATTATCAACAATTGTTATACAAAGAATATGAAAAGGTCATTTGACCGGCACTGGTAGATTTAGTATTAGAGGATAATAATTAAAATCCTTTCCAATCATTGCAAATGGTAACTGAACAAACGTAACAATTTATTACGGTAATAAATGTGAAATAAATGAAAGTAAAATTTTATTACAGTGACCAATGAAAATAACATTTTACTGTGGTAATAAATACAATATGAACGCAATAACATTTTATTGCGGCGATAGATGCAAAAGAAATAAAAATAACATTTTACTACGGTGATAAATACAATATGAATGAAAATAACATTTTACTGCGGCGATAAATGCAAAATAAATGAAAATAACATTTTAATACAGTAGAAAATACAAAACAAGTAAAACTGAATGAAAATGTTGGCTGTCGACGCAGGGCTTAATGAACAAAGACAGCGTCTATCGCGAACAATTTATAATGCTCCCACGGGATGCTGCAATTGGAGCTACTTTTCACATCCGGTCATAAATAACTCATTCTAGCTCAAGTTTCACCGAGCATGCATTCGAACCAGTTGCTCAATCGTGCGCAGAACAATTCTACATCTATCCCGGATACACACACCTGCGCTTAATCAACGTCCGATCCCCCGCAGGCTTATACCACTTGCCGCATGCCCGATCATATACAGAGTTTCTCTACTTAATCCACGTCGGCCCGATCGAAGGTTGGATCTCTGCGCTCCTTGAATCGGGACCGTGCGAACCCCGTTGCACCGATACCGCGCCCCGGCGATATGCAATTCCACTTCACCTTGCCCGTCTAATTTGTACATTTCCCATCTGCCAACGGGGGCGCGCATCCGTTGTTTTAGGATCATCGGTTCGCGAGGAAACCGTGCTCGATCGCGAGCCTCGTTTTTCTTCAATCATCGGACGACGAACCATTTTCTCGACTCCGCCGTTCGCGTTGTTTACAATAACTCTAAGCTATATTTTGCTATTTTACAATACACGGTTTTATCGATATTTCTTGCAGACTTATTAGCAGATTTTTATGCGAAATGAGAAACGTCGATATTTATTGCAAGATGTGGAAGCTATGGAGATATTTATTTCTAAACAATTGTAATGAGTTGAGAATAATATAATGATGTTTTCGAATTCCTTGAATGTTCATCTTTATTAACAATTTGTGAAGTTCGCAATCTACTTATTAGTTTCTCTGTTGTTTTATATGTAACAGCGATTTATTTTATTTTATCAATGATTGAGGAATTAGGAGAGCGCTTATATTACAAGCGTGTTATAAATGGATTATAATATATATTAATATTATAAATTTTAAGCGTTGTGAATTCATTGTAATTATATTTATAATTTACTTTTTACAAGAATATTACTATAGTCTCGCTCAAAATCGTCGCACCTTCCACATTGATTTATTGTTCATTTACAACCAGGAGATCCCCAAGTTGTTGCTCCGGTTAGGGTCACTGAGTTCCGGTGCCTGGAAATCCCCGTTGGACGGGTGGCGATGTATCGGCGAATAAAACGTCCAGCCGTGTTCTACCGGGCGTCGAGGAAATAAAGGCCGACGTAGCCGGACCGAGTCGCCGGAGCATTTCGACGAATTTTCTGCCACTTTGCTTCCGGATTTCCTCGACGATAAGCACGCTCGACGGAGACTCCCCCGGCTCGTGGAACTCGCGCTGGCGACGGCGAAGGTGCGAGGTCAGAGCCGTGAAAAGGTGTAAACTGCGGGACTATCTGCGGGCCGAACCTAAGTCGGCCGGCTCTATCAGCCGGGAAGCAGATTTCGATTCGGAATGATCGCGAACGGAGAGTGGAGGAGACGAGGAACGATTGGATTCACTTACTGAATGGCCCGGATTACTCTTCTATTTTGGATTGATTTTCTTTCGGGGAGAGCTCCGCCGAACCCCGGGAACGTTCCTCGCGATTACGACATCGGACTGGCCTCGCTCTCATATTTATTTTACGGCGTTCCAGAAAAATATATGCGACCGGGTTAGCTGCGAATAAAGGAGACATTTTGTAAGTAGAGCGAGACCTCTGCGGTCGGACACGAGTTATTGGAGAATCGTGGAAAGCCATGTACGGGGTGTATCAAAATAATTGCAACTCCGGGAAATGAGGGGTTCCTCAGGTTATTTGAAGTAATCTTTTCCTTAGCGAAAATGCGATCGGCGGCTTTGTTTACGAGTTATTAAGGAAAAACAGTGACCAATAAGACGAGGTCGCGCGTATTCTCAACATGCTACTACGTAGTATCCGCATCGCACCCGGGCGCGATGGATGGAGGGGGCTAAGCTCAAACTCTGAGCAGCGTTCGAAATTGGGGACAAAAAGTGAAATTTCCGAATTTTTTATTAATTTCAAAAATAATAATAGTCTTGAAATTGAAATATTTTACCAATTTATAGTCTATTTAATATTTTAAAAAATCAATCACTACAGATATACCACCATCAACATATTTTTGGAATAATATCATCCATTATTCCAGTTATTCATCGTACAATTTATTCATTACAGAAATTATTTATTGTCGCAGTCATTCATTATTCCACTTATTCATTACTCCAGTTTATTCATACCTTCTTTGATTAACTTGTTTAATTCGTTACACACGTTGTCCTTTTGCTCAACAATATTAAATCACGACTAAGTAAAATTTAATTCTTGTTCGCGAATGAAGAATAATTTAATTAATGTCATTCGAGAAAGCAAATAATTAATCTCATTCATGAGCAACAAATAATTAAACTTACTGGTTAATATTTTATTCTTTATTCCGAATAACATTTGCCCAACACTAAGTTAATTGCAAAATGACACCATATAAGCAACATAGTAATAAGTAAGTAAAATAACCCGTGCATGGTCAGACGCGAGAAGTAAACTTAAGAAAAATGTCTCTTTAAAATACGCCCCATCTAAAAATGAACACATTCTCAAAATGACGTTCCAGACCATCAAAAATCGGTCAGTTAAATTTTAAGTAGAACGAGTACCTTATAGTCAGACACAGTTCTATAATTTTTTTCCGTCGCAGAGAAGAATCACCGAATTAAGAAGCGCAGCCGGAAAGAAGTCCGGGTGACAGTTAATCGGGGATACAAATTAAACGCGGATTAACCGATCCGGCTTCCCTTCGCGTTTTGCAATTTTAATTACCGGACGATTCAAGGGCAGCGTCGCGGAAAAGTTCGAAAAGTTCCGGTCGGGGGGTTTGGATGGTCTCTTCAGGCGGCGGGGTTTAAACTGTGCAATTTGCACAGCCGGTTACAGGGTCAGGCAATCCCGGGGCGGCCACGTCGGCCGGGCGCATTATTACGAACGTCGGGAAGCAAGAATACGCGGTGTTTGCCTGAAATTTCTGTCCACTCGCCGCGGCGCGTCGTCTCGACGAGATGCCACGGGTATAACGAACTGTTTATACGGTGCATTTGCGATGCACTTTTCTGCCCCGTGACTCTTGCCTCTAATTAAATACTAATGCCATGGGAATAGGGGACGTCCCGGCGCGTCGCTCTCTCGCTCTCTCTCGCTCTCTCTCTCCCTCTCCCTCTGTGACAGTGCTGTCATAGATAGATCAAATACTGAATATTCTGCTGGTATTACGGCAAGCTCATTAACAATCCTTTGACGGCGTTGCGGTATTGTATTTGCTACAATATCACAGTCCGTATATAAAGCTGAACAGATTTTTCACCTGCGCTGTTCATGCTAGATGCTTGCTCTGTTTGCATGAAATCAGAGTTTACGTAAACGCTGTAAATAGAAATTCAACCCTTTGCGCTCGAACGGTGACTTTAAGACATTGCTAAAATTATGATATTATGTTCTAAGATAATTTATATATTATCAATTATCGCAATACTACCTTTAGCTTGTCAAAATTATTTAGAGGAACAATTTATTCTTATTCAATTTCTGATTAAGATCGTCTTTTGGAATTTAGATTTTGCACGAAGATCCACAGTGTATCCACGAATTACTATGCTATTATAATAATGAATATAATAAGAATTATTATACTATTATTATAATGAATATAATAAGAATTATTATACTATTATCATAATGAATATAATAAGAATTATCATACTATCATATTATAGTAACTAATATAACAAGAATTATTATATTATTACGTTACAGTAATGAATATAACATGAATGATTACATCCGCGGATAATAAGAGAATTCAAAGGGACTCCCTCGGCGCTCGCTGTAAATCGCAAATAAGATGCAGACGCTATTGAATTCCATGTCTGACAATCTTCCATCAATGTTCACCGTGAAAGCACGAAGTTCTCGGTCTCGGAGGACTATTGGGTCGTAACTGCGAGGACGTTCTAGACGAGGTCTCGATCAAAGAGCGAATTACAGTCGGCGAGCACGATAAACTTTTGAAAACGTTTAAGGGGTCGGGATTGCTGGCGCGGGGGATTTAAAGGAAATCGATAAGAATTTCTGGGTGCAAAGGGATGGTAAGAGGGGGGGAGGGGATGTGCTCCTCCGACGTTCGATCCCGTGGCCGGCCCCAGGGTCGAGACCCTGAATTTTCTCGGCGTTGAAAGGGGTTGCTGAAACCTCGGCGCACCTGACCGTCAAGTGCAAAACCGCAATACCGCAGCCGGCAAGTGCATGATCCCTCGGTTACCGGTGCAAAAGACGATCCCCCGAGCAAGAAACAGGACCGCCCGGGTAGTTAATCTCAAGTGCACCGGCCCATCCGCCGTTGTCCGACCGGCCTCCCATCGATCAATAATCTGGCAGAAATCATTTCGCCGATACACAACCCCCATCGAAAGTATTAACCCCTTGACGTACCATTTTCTTCGCAGTTACTGCGATTAGGAATTCTTCAATTGGTGTCATTTCTTAAAAGAGATAGAACGTTAATTTTTACTCCAAACCTGGATATAATTAAACCCTTTATACTCGAGTGGCGACTCCGCGTCGCCATTGAAATTGTTGTTGCACGTTTCAAAATTATTTTTATCGATATCGCTGAAGCTTAGATTTCAAAAATTGTTGAAACTGTAACTGTTATATGAGCCACGAGACTCAATTATCATATGCATAGAATGAATTTTGTTATATAAAATGGAAATACTAGAAGCCAGAAAAATTATTTTATTTTTCTAGTTGAAATGGCTTCGAGTGCAAAGGGTTAATAACAAGGGATTAGAATTTTATTCCAACTTTAAAGAACGGGATAACATCCATAGTTAATAATTTATTACTACCAATTTCTATCACAAGTCGGACTCGTCATAGTACAGTAATGGGTCAAAACACCAGTTTACTCTAAATAAATCATAGCATTTTATTTACTTCGGATAATATCTGCAAGTCTACAGTATTCCATCGTATCGTCGGAAGTATATATTAAATTATAGTTATCAGTGTTTGTCGCTTATGCGATTAGTTCAACGATTTAGCAAATTTTTGTTCGTTGTAATCGAAGTCGGGGCTCGTTTCGAGTATTCGCTTGGCACGGCACGCATCGATTCTCGATATGTGGAACATCCTACGAAATGCACGGAATCAAAGAGAATCGGAGACAATAGAAAAACGACTAAAACGGATGTCGAAATTAGTTCACGGTGTAATTAAAAAAAAACGCGGTGGTCGTATCGGCGGAAAGAAAATTGAATTTTCTTTTGTAAAGTTAAAGAGCGAGTTTTGGTAAAACGTAAAATACTTCTACGTGATTTTTAAAGTTCAGTGTAATTAACTATAGAAAAAATTAAATAGTTATAACAATTTTCTTTCACGTTTTCGTATTTATTTAAGTTTCGATATGTGTCTTAATAATTTTCGAGAGGGCGTACCTTTCATTTATGGTGACGCGCGAAGAATGGGCAATGAATTTCGAATACGATTTCGATTTTGAAAGTGTAGAAGGGTACTTCGAAGTCACGTCCTCGAATGCATTTTAACGTCAGCTGCAGTGTGCAAGGGGCAGGATAGATATTCGCAGCGAGGAATCGATGGTCCGGCGATTTTTATGAAAAACACAAATTTTGCCTCGCGAATTGCAAATATAGAGTAACGTTGACAAATTAATACACCGAGGTAAAGTGCGAACAATTTAGCTTTTTTATTTTTTTAAATTAATTGATTGCTGTCGTTTCTGGTCAAATATTTATCGCCGGGTGTAACGAATCATTTTAACAAACTGCAAATACAGTAACTTTATATTCTCGACTTTTAAATAGTAAATACAATTTCCTATCGTCCATGCTATATTAAAATAATTAGGCAAATTCACCGCAATCGAATATTTATTTAAACATATGTTCACGAACGAGTGAAATCTATCCCCTACTAGATTGTATTATTATTTTACATGAATTATTTTATCGTAACCGATGTTATATAATACAGGCAATTTTGGACCACCCTGTACATATCGCGTTTCCAATCGGCCGATGTATTATTTATGAAATTTATTCGGGCAATCGAGGGAACCGTAGAAAAATCCTCGCCGAAACAAATGCCCGTCGAAAAAATCCCATCGAATCTCGTCGCCGGCCGGATGGAATATTTATAATCAACTTCGAACTTTCGTCGGCGTGCCGAGCTCGCGCGCCGCGTATTCGGAAACCGTGGCCCGTTTAATTGCGGAAACGAACGCTTTAATTATTTAAATCGTCCGGCTTTAACCGTCCGCGTGCTACTTGATTGATCCAACGAAATCCTTGTTATGCGAATATACCGAAACGTTTAAACGCGGCCACGCCGCTAATTCGCGTTAAGTTAATGCGGATAATTGATCAGTTAGCGGGAAACATCGTTTTATTTACTTGTTTCCGGCCGGCCTCGATAAACGGGATCCGATTAACTAAGTGCCGGGAATGATTGTGCTAAAACTTAAACTTCCAAGACGTGATTCGGGATAGCGACGAATCAGAATATTCTTGCTTTAAAAATTGTTCGATCACAATGTTCGTTGAGATTTATATGTTTTGTATATTTTTATAATAGAAGATTATTAGCAAAGATTTACTTATTTGCAAATATAGTAAATATATATTTATATATACTAAATCTTTCGAATCTATAAATAGATTATTATTTGTTGAATATTATACATATTATATATATTATATATTAAAAATAGTTACATATTGACATTAAGGAATTAAATATATTTAAATCGTTATTTCCCCATGTAACTTCGGAAAGAGTTTACTTGTCCAATTTTGTATCACACGAGAACATGAAAATATTCATAATTTATCAACTATTTCAAAAATGTATTTTCCACCACCCCTGCTTTAGGGAAGCATTTTTTATAAGCGACCTTTTATAACATACTCTATAGATGTTAATGAATGAACACCGAAAATGTGAGTTTCAATTTGTAAAACTCATAGCTTAAAAAATTACACGTATCCAAAGTCGGCGTTTTTTTCTCGTTAATATCTAAAACCTAATAAAAGAAATTTCCCTCAGTTAATGGGTATAACCTCTTCCTTCGTCCTCCTACTCATTAATGCCCCAAAATCATAAAGATTCTCGCCACAACGCCGCTCTCTATTTTCACCAGGCATCCATCCCCTTGAAACATCCTTAATAAATCTAAAGAGAATTAAGTTGCACGGTACGCAAATTCGGTACCATATAATTGCCCAGGGGGCGACCAATAAAAGCGTACGTACAGCGGCCGACTGGCGCGGCAACAGCGACGAAGGAAAACACGCACGACTGCTCGCCGTCAAAGCCCCGGGCATTCTTAGGGAACGGGGACAGCGGTGGCGTCGTTAATTTGCGGCGGTAGTTTATTCGACGCGGCGTGGCCACTAAATCGAAAGATATTCGACCGCGTAACGAGGGAAGACGGTGCGACGGACCGACCAGGGGGGGACAATTTTATAATCGGCACTTAATGAGAGCCGCGGGGCTCGTTAGGAAACGGGCAAGCAGTTAATTGATAGAGGAACGCGGCGGGCTTTACGATTCGTCGGCGCGGTTTATCTGGCTTGCGCGCAGTTTCGCGCGGCACCGAACGGCCGCTGTTTTTTCATTAACCCCGCCACGCCGGCTCGTAGCGCCGAATTTTACGGCGGCTCGTAAGACCAGCGGTAAATTTTCTTCTTGCCCGGCTCTCCTCGAAGCGGGTCGCGGGTATCGCGTCGTCGGTTACGACCCGGGGATTCCCCTACGGCGGGATCCCTCTCTCCATCTCTCTCTCTCCCTTTCTCTCTCTTGCTTGTTCTCTCTCTCTCTCGCTTACTCTCTCTCTCTCTTTCTCTCTTTCCCTCCATCTCTCTCTTTCCCTCTTTCTTTCTTTGTCTCTTTCTCTCTCCTGCTTGCTGTCTTTCTCTCGCTCTCTCTGTCTTGCTCGCTTACTCGCTCACTTGCTCTCTCTTTCTCGCTCGCTCTCCGCCTCTGGCTTTAACGTTGCGCAACCTTATTTTCGCGGACCCCGACAAGTAATCCCCGAAACGGAAAGAATTGTTAGCGGTCTGATCGCCGAGACAGTTACGCTCCGAAGCGAGCCCCGGGGCTGAAACAGTAATACCCAGCGCTGTCTGCTTATAAGCATCTCCTCGGTTCCGCTTTATCAAAATATGTGCAAGCTGTTCCGGTGAGAGCTTCCCGTCTAACGAAGACACCGAAGTCGGGGGAGACGATCGTCGTTTCTCGTTTTATGGAAATTCGCGAAGGGCCTGGATGCTCACGAGGCAAGACAAATACCGTATTTCTTTTAATTTGAACGGTTTCTAGGAGTCGCGTCTTCGTTGTTTGCAGCGATATCTTTTGTTCGATGGTACAAGTGGCGATAAATCTGATCGATTTATATTACATTAAATTAAAATCTGATCGGTATAGATTAAATTAAATTTAAAATCTGGTCGGTTTACATTAAATTAAATTAAAATCTGGTCGGTTTACATTAAATTAAATTAAAATCTGGTAGGTTTACATTAAGTTAAATTAAAATCTGTTCGGTTTACATTTTTTTGTCCAAGTGACAGATTTGTTCAGTTAAGAATCTTGTTCAAAATAAATCATTGAAATGATTAATCTCAGTAAAAGTTGCTAAGTAATGTCTGGATTAGCTTTTCGTTTTGTTACTAACATTTATTTATTTAATTGAATCAATTGTTTTTGAGGAGCGATGACAGAAAACGTTGTTATTTGATGAGTAATGTTGTAATTTGAAGAGTACACTCGTTGGAAACGGTTAACTTGTTAAATAAAGAAATAAATGTTGCTGATCAAATTAAAACAGTCATTTCATTCCATCTTCATTCTTTATTAAAACATCCAGGAACGCATGCAATTTTCAAAGTGCACCGACTAACTGGTGAATTGAGCCGTCTATCGTTTTAAAAGTGACCTAAATCCATTTCAATTTAAATTGATATTGATTTCTATTGATGATTGATACAATAACAATATGTCATACTGCTTAAGTCTATCTAAGACACTCAACTTTACAATTCCTATTAAAATAATAACAATTGTTAAATGTTATACTTTTACATAATTTAAAGTAATATACTAATAATATACTAACAACAGAAAGTAAGAAACCGATTTACGTCACTTACGAATCAAACTTTAGGATCAAC
Organism: Augochlora pura; assembly: GCF_028453695.1. Classification (NCBI taxonomy): domain Eukaryota; kingdom Metazoa; phylum Arthropoda; class Insecta; order Hymenoptera; family Halictidae; genus Augochlora; species Augochlora pura. The sequence goes on from NC_135781.1 coordinate 27,098,185, forward strand.
ATAGTAAAGATTTATGAAAAATGACCGAGTTACGGTCTGAGATTTTCGGTCACCGACGCGTCAGTAAAACGTCAGCAGAAGACGCGACAATGTTCGGCCTGTTAATCAGGATTTGCCAGCGGGACGAGCAGCGATCTCGCGTCAACCGGGATCCGTCTGACCACATGCTGACCCGCGCCACTGTCCGAACGGTTGGCCGTACGGCGCAGCGTGATTCTACTTGCGGCATGTCTGAGCTGATAATAATCTCGTTAGCCGTGGACGTTCTAGCTCCGCTAATGACGCGTTTAATCAGAAGTGGCCCTATTCTCATCGCGAGGAGCCGGACCAAGGCGGATCTATTCTACTTACGTGGCGTCGCAACCCTGGTCCTCCGCTAGCTCGCTAATAATCTGATTTGCACTTTCGGTTACGAAACCCCTCTCTCTCTCTCTCTCTCTCTCTCTCTCTCTCTCTCTCTCTCTCTCTCTCTCTCCTGTTCGGATATGACAATGGCGCGTTTGCATTCTCGGAGGTCGTGCCCTGCGACCTTGTTCAACGCGCGGCACACTCCGGCCAATCGCGAAAGAGCCGCTGAATTGCTTGCGGTTCGGTTTATTACTTTCCGTAATTAGAAACGCCCGGCGTTTTTCAGTGCGCGCCGCGGGAAAACTGGTTGCAACGTTATCTAACGACGCGCGCTTTAGATTGCACGCGGCAGCGATCGCTAAATTGCTGCTCTATAAAATCTTGTTGTTCCACCCCCGGATTGCCGAAAATTATTGCCAGCCTGGGAAAACGAATGTTGAACAATATCGAGTGCTGGGGAAGATACATGCGTTTGCATCTGCAACTGAATTGAGGAATCTATGCGAAAAGAATTATTAAATTATTAGTAGATTAATGGTAAATTAATAGTGAATTAATAGTAAATTAATAGTAAATTAATAATAAATTAATAGTAAATCAATAGTAAATTATTAATAAACTTCTACTACATTAATACTAAATTAATAATAAACTAATAAATAAAATAATTAGAGTTCTACAATGTTTATCCTGCATCGATGTTCGCAGTCTATTTTTAACACAGTCTACTTTTACCTGAAACAAACGAAAGAAAATAATTATAAAATAAAATACTCACGCGAAGGTTTAGTTTATCAGCTATCGATCGAGTTAGGTCAGTGTTTCATTTCATCGAACCTGACGCACATCGATAGCATCTCCGATGGCAGCTGCGCTTTGATCGCGTCAAGAGGCGCGTCGTATTTTCGCCGTCAACCTAATTATCGCGTCCGAAAATCGACCCGCCATCTTGCCCGAATCCGGTCGCACGATAAACAGAGAATTTAGACCGCGACGGGACCGTAATGAGGCGAATTCTGATCTTGGCCCGTAGTAATTAGAGGAAAATTGCCGCGGCAAGCCCGCGCGATCCCGGCAGGACCGCGCGGGCGCGGCCGCACGCAATTCCGTCGAGTTGCACGCCGGAATGAAGTACGCCGTGCAAACTGAATTATCCGCGGGGCCAACAATAATGTCGGATGATCCTCGACCATGCTCGCGCGGACGGATTTCCAACGGCACCGTTAGGCCACTTACAGGTCGTTACTACAACTGCCGGTTCGTCGGCCGTGCGCTCCATTAATTTTCGATAATCGACCTTGGCTTCGGTCACTAATCATCCAGAGCACTTTAATCTGTCTCGAGATCGAGAATAAACTTTCTCCGCCTAATCGAAAGTAGTATATTGGGGTAAGTGCGTCGATTATCGTGCGACACCTTGGCCACTGAGCTCATAGAATGATTTTACTTATATTTAAAAACAACGTTATTTAGTTAAAGATATTGAACTTTTTTAATAAAATTTGATATGTAATTTTTTTCTTCTTTTTATATAGCGTTTAATGTTGCATTAATTATTTGATTAGTAACGGCGAAGATATTTTTCATTGGATTAGTTCAAGAATTTTGGTTTGATTGATATGATTTTTATATAAAAAATATAATATATTATTTAAGAAAAAAAAATTGTTCTCCCATTTTCCGGAACAGTTTCGCCAATAAAAATAATAAATGCACTACACCCTACGCCCCATTGAATCGTTCAACGTTCGCATGGATGAATTCGTTGCCCGATACATATTTCGAAGGTCGCGGGAGATTAAATTAACAAAGGGGATAAATTTCGTTCATTTTTCCAATTCGAAACGAACGCGTGTCGGATCTCGTAGGATTTTAAACTTCACCGCGACCGCGATCGTGCGCCTCCTCGTGATTTATGTGTTTTATGTTTAATTGTTGGCCGGCCCAGGAATCGGGTGTTTTCCGTGGCTCGCTTATCGGCGGATCGTTGAAGTATTGGTAGGCGCGGGAGGGGGCGGTCGCAACAAAAAGTCGATAAATATTTGGTGGGAACGAGCGGCGATCGGGTCGAGGCGTTTTCTACAGAATCAAAACAAAGCGTCGAATAATGGTAGCCGTGGACGCCGGTTATATTATTTTAACGATTACTGTTCCAGAAGATAAAGCCCGCGCCGGAAAAGGAAAACAATGGGATCGGGGTGGATTGAAATTTTTAATAAATATCCCGCATTGTGTGCGGACACCCGCGATTCTAGGACACGCCGTGGGATTTTCTTTTCCGCGCGGTCCGGACCCGGCGACTCGGAATTCCGCTCGAAAACCGCGGACGCCTCGCATTACACGCGAAATTAAATTGACAACGCGGCCGGGCCGATCGACGAAATAATCGCAATTAGTTTCATTGGCCGCGCCGTTCGTCGATAAATTGCTATACCGATTGTTCGCGATGCTCGGCGACTGCGGCCAAATTTCCGCTGGATATGATAATGAATAAAATCCAGCGTGGACGGATTACGTTATTGATCGACGACCGAATAAAACCGAAAGGAAAGAAATATACACGGTGTCCCAGTTTTTAAGGTTTAAATTTTGTCACCGTATTCTATGGCGCAAAGTAAGAAAAAAATGTTATGTAAACGTAGGTAATATAGAGCTTTGTTTAGAAGTTTTAACAAAAATTCAAAAGAGGAATAGTAATCAACTTGCTGTTACTTAGATCAACAATATTGTGTTTTTATACAATATTGCGATTATGGTGCGGACGTGACTTCAGGCTATTTTTGCGATTTAGCGAAACTTTCTGTTTTAATGAGATTTATTAGATTCAGTATTTTAGCTAAAGGTAATAACAGTCGTTGAAGTACCGTAAAACTAAGTCAAGTGCGGACTGTTAAGTGTCTTAGATAAGCAACGAATTTTTGTTATAATTTCTTAATAAAGCTCTACATGACCTATGTTTACATAACATTTTTTTCTTACATTCTGCCATAGAATGCACTGACAAAGTTTGAACCTTAAAAACTGGGACACCCTGTATACAAATATATATATACATTTAAAAAACGGTCGACCGGGAAAATGCGTAAATCTTGTTTCGATTTGAAAACGGGCTTATAAATCTGGGGAATCCTCGCGGCCGCAATTTGCGCGGACATTTCGGGACCGCGCCGCGGTAAAAATTTACATTTGCATTGGGACTCGACGGTCCGTCGTTCTCGCGCGCGCGCGCGCGAATTGTTTGCTCGGTTGATCAATCGCTCTCGAGCACCGTCGGCGTTATTTAAACGGAAAAATCGGATACCTCTCGAAGGATCGGCGCGACGCTGAATTAACTCGCTCCTCCCGCTCGACAACGTTGCTTCTCAATTTAACGACGATTAATACGCTTTTTGCCGGCGCGTTCGTCACTGAAACAAAGAAAAGCAACAGAAGGAGAGCCGAGGGGCTAGTTCCAGTCAATCGTTGCTATTTGTTTCGCCGCGATTAACCGACTGCGCATTTATTTTGCTTGCTTCGTCGTCCGATGCCGGACCAGTCGTAAACCGATACCACTTGTTCGACTCACTCGGTCGACTTGTATCGGTGGACGATCGTGGGCGGTCTCGTTCTACCGATTTTACAGACGATTATAAATGCAGCGACTTCGTCTCGAATACTGGCTTTATTATGAATTGCTAATTTTTTTTTTATTCAGGATTAATTAGGTACATTTATGAGATGTATATTCGATGCGTGATTTAATTACGGCAAATTTTATAATAACGCTTGTTCGAAGTCGGAATGAATGTCTTATTAGTACTCTTATGAATTATGTATTCTGAATTATTTTTATGTGATAATTCTATGTTATTTCTATGCAATTATCTGTGTTATTTATATGTAATAATTCTATGTTATTTATTTATATTTGTATATTTATTTGTATATAATAATTACACATAGTTTAATATAAAACAGCTATTCAAATGACCCGATAAACCGATAAACTATAGAATTATTATTAGCTACCATAACGATAAATTTTCCAGTTAACCATAATCAATATAGAGAGCTATTATTACGTGATTAATGGTAACTGTGTTAATCGTGATTATTTAATCATTAACCACGAACATGACTTCACTTTAACCCCTTACCGTACCATTTTCTTCATAGTTACAATATTAAGTACCTTTATGGTTATAATAATTTCTTACGAGAAAGAAGAAAATTTATATTTATTATGTGTCTACATTTACTAGAGTGTTTCAATATTGATTGCAAGGGATTATAATTTTAATCCGATTTAAAAGAAAGGAATGACAGTCATACTTAACAGGATATTAATACAAATCTCTGTCACGAGTCTGGCTCGTTAAAATACAGCAAGGCGTTAATCATAAATCGGATTACTCCCTTCTCAACTCAGGATTCCAATGTTAAGAAATACAATCTCGTCAGACTTTTCGCAGCTGTTTGCTCGTCCTAGACGGATATCGTTTGTCCGGAACGCTTGAGGAGTCCGCAGACAATAGCCGCAATTAGCCGAAGACACCGGGCCACCGGTATAAATACGCTTCCATCGACAGCCGACCCCCGAATTCCCACGCGGCCGCTAAATTATTCGCCTAAGGTACTCATCTCCCGGCCGCAACACCTCAATTTCCACGCGCTCGCGCACACCCCCTTTAATCACCGGCTGTTATTTACCGGCGAGGAAAATTGATTCTCGGCCGAGTGGCCGGGGCTGGTGCCGCTGCTCCTACCCGCCGTTTCTTTCGCCCGTTTCCGGAGCCGCCGCGGCGGTGCAGTCGCCGGTTAATGACCGACCTGGAAGATCACCCTGGGAAATCAACGGACAACGCCGATACGCTCGTCGGCACGGCCGCGTTTTATTTCGACAATTAGCCCCGGTACCCCCGAAGGCCGTCGCACCGACGGAATAACGGGCGCCCGAAAAAAACCTCGTTGTAATTTCCGCTTAACGACGTGTTCCCGCCTGTTTCTTCGGCTGCGAATTTTACCCGCGTGCTCGCGTGACTAGAAACTCTGATTGTTCTAACGTAGAACCGTGATCCGCGAGATTTTATAAAATTTAATTATTTATTCATGGAATTATCTAATTATTTATTTGGTTTAGTTAATTTTTGTAGTTATGTGATTGTAATCTTATCGAATTGTAAAGTTGTTTAATGATAAGCTTGTCTTGAATTATTTAAACTTAGCTAAACTTATTTAATCGACTTATCTGATTATTAGCTTACGTATTAACTTATTTATGTTAACATTGTCTTTAACCATATGGAGTTTTATACGTGGAAAATATTCGTACTTTTAAATCTATTTAATGATGAACTTATCAATCAACTTATCTATTAATGAACTTACTTATTAACTTATTTAAGTTAACATTATCTTTAACGATATGGAATTTTACACTTGAAAAAAATATTTCTACTTATTCATAGTTTAAATTTATGCTGGTTAGAAAAATCTATTATAATTACAAAATCTAAAGGATAACCAATTGCAGCGTTTCACATTTGTTTGCATTCATAATTAATGCTACATTTATCAGATATGAGATATTTAATTTTTAATTTCTTCTTGAATAAAAAAATTTAATATTCTATTTTCGATAAATATAAAATTAATTATATCAAAAGCACAGTAAATGTTCACCCCAGAGTAACTATATCCACTACCCTAGTCAATATACCCTCTTCATTTGACTTTAATTGATAAACGAGATAATCAATAATATTAATAAAAATTTAATAAACATCTAAACTCTAGCTCCAGAAGTATCAACCTCCCAACTCAATAAATAACATAGCCAAATGCTTCGCTATCCCACCAGCTTATTTCAGCATCAAATACAGCAAAGCGAGATTTCATCCGATTCGACCAAGTGTCTCCGATGATCCATGAAGATCTCCAACACCGTAGAGACCACTGCGCGCCACCGAATGTTTCCAATCTTCTCGATCGATTAAACGTTCTTGCGGGGCAGGATTCATCGCAGGGTAACGGTCGCGTGGGCGTTCTTCCTAAGGTCGTGGCCAGGACGAGAGAATCAAGTTTCCGCCGCGGAAGAATCGACTGTGTAGGGAGTCCGGTGGCCGCGCGGCGCCGATTCAATTCGGTAAATAGGTAATTTCGAAATGAAAAGCGCAGCCCGGCTGTATTTGCCGCGGCGAGCGATAAAAGTGGGAATCTGGAACGGGTATCTGGATATGAGGTACGGTGATTGTCTGCTCCCGGGGCTTTCGCTCGTCCCTCCCGAGGAACGCCCTTTAATTTCCGGGACAATGCGGGGGAAACGGACCTCCGCGTCGCGACGAACATCTCCAATAAAAGGATATTTATGTACGTGGAAATTTTGCTTGGAAAGTGTGTGAGAGAGAGAGGTCGTTCCCCGCCGATCCTCTCTCTCGATTTTCGGCGTCCCGTGCTTGCGTCAGCTTCTTCCCACCGCCGTCCCATTAATTCTCCCATCGAGCTTGGACATCTTTCTTTCTATTAGCGGTCCCTCGTCGACTCCTATTCAGCCGAAACGACTCGCGACTTCGTAGTTCATCAACTTCGGACACGTATAACTTCGGAGCGAACCAGTTCCGCGCATTAAAACTTGCCATTAACGACATTTTCAATATCTGCGAGAACATGGCGCGAAGGTTTGGAAAATATTTCCTAAGGTAAACTTTAACTGGTAAAAATTTAGAAGTTTTCTGAATCAGTGAATAAATTGTAAATATTATTCTCCTCTCGTTTAATTTGGCAGGCAAGCTTTTCTGTCAGGAGTAATATAAAACCGACTCGCAGCGATCAGGATAAAAATGCGATGGACGCGTCCCGCTTGCCAGGCGTTCCGCGGCCGCGCCGTACCCGTTCGCTCTTAAATTCGCGTCGAATTATGCAGATTCCTCTGTTCGATCATCGCCCGGCGAAATATAAATCGCGAGCACTCTCCGAGGCCAATCGATTTCGAATAAGCGAAACGGAAAGTGTAATCTCGCGCGTACCGACGCCGGCTGATTATTATTCCGACGCGGCGTTTCGCGGAGAGTTTTACGATCGTCGAAAGCCGCGTGTCTCTTTTGGCTCGGCTCCGCCACTTAATAAAATGGAATCCGTCGAAAGGTCGCTTTCGAGCTCGACTCGTATCGACGTCCGTAGCACCGGGTTCCACCAGTTTCTGGGCGGAGACCGCGTTTTTACGAGTGCCGCGCGAGCTACGCCATGAATAGAAACGCCCGGTTTTTCGCGGCCGCGCGGATACCACCGCGGACAAATATTATTTCGCGGGTTTCTCCGGCAGAGAAACAATTTCGGCGAAGGTGTCGACGCGGCCCGCGCTCGCGTCGTTACATTCAATTTTTGCCAGGGCAATCTGTTAGGGCGCATTAACTGTTCGTTAACGTCGCCCTCCCTACCATCATAATGGACACCGCGTATTCAACAGGGTGTTTTGAATTATTCAGCGGGCTAAATTAATCCCAATTACCGGGCGGCACGCGCTGCCGGACTGTAATTATTTAGAACCGTTGTTTGCTGTTTATGACACGCGTGTCGACAACCGTCGCGCGGTAGGCCACGGTTTGGTCATTTTTAACCGAACGTCAAATCTTTCATGGAGGTACTTCGCCGTTGTGTGAATGGAAAAATTGTTAACATTGCGCAAGACAGAGTTTTATAGCGAACAACTTCTGTGTGAAGATATTTTTCGTGGTTTTATATTGCTTCGAGATACGGTCTCAGATAGCACAAGGCTGTCTTTAACACGTTTTTAAGATGTCTGGGTGTTCGAAATTCTAAGCGTTTTGCTTTGTTACATAGGACGTTTATAAGACGTTTATAGGACGTTTATAGGACATTGGAGACGTTTTAAAGATGTCTAGTGTACGACATTCCGCATGTTTTTAAGAAGTGTGTTGTGGAACATCTGTTTTAGGACGTGTTTAAGACGTCTTAACGACGTCATAAATTGAACGTCTTTTAATTTCTGAAATAAGACGTCTTGGAGATGTACATTTTAGGGCGTAGGATGTTCAATCCTAAAATAGACGTGAAATAGTTTAATCTTAAAATGTACGTGAAATGGACGTCTTTAAGACGTTCATTGTTTATTCCATCACCCAATCAGACGAAACACCCCGCATATATATATATACAAAGAGATTCATACCCATAAGTAAATAAATATAGAAAGAAACAAATTTATTCTACAATTTGCACTCGAACGTTCAAAAGCACTCGGCACCTATGATTCTGTCCCGAAATTCTCTCCACGCAGAAAAACTCGGTCCCAGTTCCCGATCCATCCACCTCGTCGAGCACGTCTCAGTGTCTGTCCATTGCCCGCTATATCTACTTATCGGCACTAGCAATCCTCGCGGCTCAATTTTCTGAAAAACCGGAGGAGGCTTGTATCAACCTCCAATTCCACGTCCCTCCGCTTCGCGGCGGTGTACCGCGAGAAATCCTGTCTGCCCCGTAACCCTGGCTGCGGCTCGCATAAAAAAGACAAGCCGCTCGCGAGTGTCTCGAAATTGATCGACAGCGTGGCGAGGCCGCGACAGCGCAGAACCGATACATCGATGGGGAACAGTTTTTTTACGCGGTCGCGGCAACGAAATTTACGTTCGCCGGATTCACGGCCGGGCCCGGGCTCTCTCCTCCGGGCTGCATAAAAAATGATGGGGCCGTACGGTTATGGGTAAAGTTCGCGAGAAGGATGCCACTTTGTTCGCGAGTTCCTCTTGTAACAACGTTACCCACCGGCTCGCTTTTTCCTCTTCGTCTTCCTCTCCTAAACCGTCTTCTTCTCGCCGCTATACATCGAACTTCCGCTCTCGCCAGGACGGCAGCGCCAATTTCCGCACGAGCGGCTCCTCGGCCGCGGAAAAAGTTCTTCCGGAACCGCCGCGGCTTCGTGGGACACGTAGTCTCTGTCTTCGAGAGCGCGGACGCGCGCCGTCAAAGCGAACGAGATCGGTGGTTCCACTGCTCTCGGAAACGTGCCGAAGACGTAGAGGCAGCGCTGTATACGACGTTAAGAACCGTGACCCGGTTTACGATGAGAGCATCGCCAGCCCCGTGCTCTCTTACCTATGGGTGTCGACGGCCGGTCATCCAGCCGGGTATGCTCATGGCGACGCGCGCGATGCGTATCGTACGCGGAAGTATTTTTTTATATTTTCTCCACGGCGATTCTGTATCGTCGATGGTGTCCCGATACGGGAGTTTTGTCGTCGGCGACTGGTTGGTGGGTCATTTTGTTTTTATCGTTTTTTGAGGTGGTGTTTAATCAGGACTGGGAAAAATCGATTTCGAGTGGGGTATGAATATTTTTATTTTTTTATGTAATGTAGAATTTGACATGTTGACTTGAGATTGGTGAAATTTAATTCTACTTTATTTCTTTTACGTATAAAATTTCGTCGTTTTGCAGTAAACGAAACCTTGGTTATAACTAGTTTTATTCATTTAATATTACAATGAAACTTACAGCCAGTACAAAAAGAGGGGTTGAGCACCTAAAATTAATTAAAAACAAACATTTCTTTTAATACTGCATTAGCAATTTACTTTATATTAAAAATATAATCGTGCATGAAACACAAGGCAAAAAGAAAAAAAAACAGAAAAGTAATTACAGTTTAATCAATTTCTTCCTCATTCCTACTCAGTACGATCCCCTTTTAAAAATCTTCCATCTAAAACAAACGTCACGTTATTTTACTATAGAACAGGTGTTACAGATTGTAGTGCTATTTGAGTGTCCTGACAATTAATCCTACCCTCCTAAAACAGAACCGTGTTATAAAATATCACAGTGTAAAACAACTACCTATACTGCGCATCTAACAAGTCCTCGCTATAAATACATTATCCATGTAATACACTCAAATACAACTCCCAGTTCTTTCCTCTTTCTATGAGCGTCTGCCATTCGCGTAAGCTCAGCGCCATCAAATTCACCGAAACGCACGCTGAACACACATACGGGAACGAAAGCAAGTCCTTGGGCAAACAACGCGGGCGGCACGTCAAAGGGCCGGTCAGCAAACTGTCGATAACAAAAAACGAGTCGACAACCCTTTCCGTCGTAACGTCAGTTTCATATTTACCCGTGCGGCCCCTCGGAATCGGAGAACCCGGAAGGCTCGCGACGGCGGGGGAGACGAAAACATCCTGATCCCCAAGGTGTCCCATGGCGGCCGGGAGTACCGTCAGTCTCGTTTCGGCCAGGTAACCGAACCGTTCGGCCGTAACTCTGTGCGACGCGAGGACGCGCGCGATATCGAGTGGGCCATATTTTATTCGATAAAGCGACGGGATCGCCTCTCGCGCGCCACGGGACACCGCTTCTGCCGGCCCGGGGACAGCTGAAAATCTTGACAGCGGCGACGCGCGTAACGTTACCCGGTTTTATTCCGCCTGTTTCCTCGTTTTCTACCTTTTTCGGTTGCTCGCTTCGTGTTCGACGCTCGAAACGATCCGGGGGCCGGGGCCGCGTTACCGATACCGCGGCGATATCCGTGTTTCCGCGGGTATAACACGAGCGAAACTTCTGCCGTCGGGGAAGTTCCCGGGAAGCGCGTCTCCTTTTTCCGTCTTATTGTGTTTGAGTCGGTTTCGAGCTCCCTGGGAACTTGTTGCGCGGAGGATTCGAGCCGAGTCCGGTGAGTAATACAAGTTTTCGTATTGAATTAATGAAAAGCCGTGCAGGCGCCGTATGAATACCGTGCGCTACCGCTACGGCAACCGAATAAATTCCCCATTCTAATTTGTAACCGACCGTCGCCGTCTTATCGATGCTGCGGATCTAATCGAGGACCGGCTCGAAGGAGCGGAGGAAACTTAACCCGTTACCCGGCGCGATTCAAAAATCAATGCAATCATTGGGGTTTCTGTTTTAAGCTTGTTTTCATTATTATTATGTATTTAATGTATAATATTTAATTTATGTATATAATATAATGTATGTTAATAATAGAAATAATGATAATGCAATCATTATCATTACTATATATTTATAAATATATTGGTTCTTACATTTTCGAGACATTGACCGAATGGACTACTGTAAACATAAAAGAACGTAATATTACAAACTTAATTAAAAAACCTAATATTACGAAAAAATCTCTAGGAATCTGGTATTAATGGATTCCTGAGATCATTTGAAACAACTTTTTCCGTAGCGAAAATGCAATCCACAACATTGTTTACGAATTATCAACGAAAAACAGTAACCAATGAAAGCCGAGGTCGGCTGGCGCCAATGAATCTCAACTGAACTCGCCTCTCATTGGTCAGTATTTTTCGTTAAGTCCTCGTTAACAACGCCTCCGAGAAAATTTTTGTAAAGGAAAACGTTGTTTCAAATGACCTCAGGAATCCGCCATTTCCAGATTGTTAAACAGCCTGTATATCTGTGTCCTAAAAGAAGAACAATGGCGGGCATTGGGTTAATAGAACCGACGACGGGAAGTTCGTTGCTCGGCGCGCCGACCGTGATATCGAAAGTTCCAACTGTTTTTCTCCCTCTTGTCTAAAAGACAAACTGCAGTTCCCGAAACTCGTCCTTGTTTCGTTGACCGGAGTTACTTTTGCTACGTTTTTTAACGTGCGCGAGAAAACGTAGACCGTGATCTACGTGTTTGCACGCTCCTCTGAAATTTATTCAAATCTATTGGTTTAGTTTCGGATGGGAATATCGCGCGCGAATGTTGTTCGTTCAAATTATTCGATCGCGTTTATGTGTGCCGAAATGGTAATGCGGCTTGTTTTATTCGACAGAGTAACAGTTATCCACGTCATTGTTTTTCAATTGCGCGAAGCTTGACGAAGCTCACTTGATTTAGATCATTTTCAAAATATTTCCGTTATTAGAATAAATTTATAAGAAATATTTTCCAATTTATTTCAAATTTATCTAGTTATTTGAGTTATTTCAATTTATTGGAAATAGTTTTAATCATTCTGACTTCAACCATGAAAGTGTTAACGAATTTCTTAATCACTATAAAAATATAGACACGCGACTTCGCGAAAAAATTTAAATACAAAGATGAATTCAGCACAGTATTTCTTGAAAAATGTAGAATAATTATATTATTATTAAAATTTATCTTATGCATATTATTAATAAAATTTATCACATGTATATTATAATTGTGCCATTAAAAAAGTGTATCATAATTACGCTCTTAACACGTCGACTGTCGTATCACTCATACGTGGATTAATTTTAATGCGATTAACTTTATTAAAATTCCCAAGTGATAAGAATTTTTATTCAATTTAATAGAATTAAATTTTTATTTAACTAAATGAAATACTTCAACTTCATGAAATAATTCAGGTTTTTAGTGCGACCATTATGATGTTAAAATCGGTTTCATCTGAGATGAAACGCGCGACAGCACACGTGACATCGATGTAAAATTTAAGTCATTATTTCACAGCTACCGTACATTTGTTTGTCTCTCTGACATTTCTCTGATTCCCGCGGGAAAGGTTCTCCGCGCGAAACCGTTTGTCAGATTGACTCCGTGTTTACTTTAATCAGAAAGATTTGACGTGCCGCGCGACGATCCTTTTATCGAAAATCTCGCGTCGCGTATAAATCACAGTGGATTTTCGCCGGCTCCGTAGAAACGGCGCGCAATTTTCGTTTGGGGGAGAGACGTCCGTTCCTTTTCGTAACGACAGAAAAGAGCGTGGCTGCGAGACAATCCCGCGATCTCATCGCGATAAAAGTGCATTGTCCCCGATGCACTCGGCCCGCGAACAAGTAGAACGCGGGTGGAGGAGCGGGCCCGGCCGGCTCCCGCAATTACGGCGCCGGGTACGCGAATTTTTCTACGACGATCGCGCGTCGCGCAATTTGAACGGCTACACGTGCAATTATGCCGTGCCGTGACAAAGGCGATCGCTGTCCTTTTTCCACCGGCGGCTCGTATTAATCATTCGCGGTTTAACCGATCCGCCGGCCGCCACGGGATATCTCCCGCGCATCTGTTAAAGCTTCGTTACCGACAAAAAGAACCATCCATTTAACATTTTTCACTTATTACTATTTGTTCTTTTATTTAACGTTTCTTTAACACAGATTTTTCCTTTTAAAATTCCTGAAATCATGGAAATATTTCTGTGACAAGTTTATAAACTTCTTTGCCAAACATAATGTTTCGTATTTTATCATAAAAATCGTAAGGATTATAAATAAATCTGAGGTCTTCTTGGTACGAAATAATTGTTCTATAAATAAATATAATTATAGATTTCTTTAAAATTGACGATAAATTCCTTGACGATTAAATTGCTAAAATATTTCTAATCGAGCGAGAATGGGAAAATTAACGCCTCCGAAAATAACTCCGCAAAAACGTGCCGAAGAAGACAGATCATTAAAAAATGGTCCGCATGAATTTGATAAAAAAAAAGGCAAACGGGCGTCCGCAATCATTTGCGCGGAGTTTCGAATATTTCCGAGCTCGCTGGCTACGCCGTCAGCCGGAATCGCGCGTTAAACCAATTGTTATTCACCGGGCCGGTCGACGGTCTCGCGGAATAACCGACGCGCGTGTTATACGGGAAATTTGTTAATAATAATGCGGCCATAGACGCGTGATATAAACTTAATGACCACGCATACATAATCGATCCCGCGGCCGTGAACGGCCGGTTGTTTCGGGATAAACAGCGATCGTCGCCCGGAATAGATTATCGTGGATCGCGCGCGGCTCGTCCGCTCAAGCGGCCCGGGAACAATTGAAAAATTTACCTAAATTCTCGCGATTTATTTCCTTCGCAAAATGCTCGTTAATACGTCACGCAGGAAATCTCTCGTATAAAAGCACGGCGAAGAAAATCCCCGGGAAACGAGGCTCGTTACCCGCCGCGTTCGACTTATTTCGCGTTTTAATTTCGCGCGATTGTTGTTCCGGCAAATATGCGAACGCGATGAACAACAAATATTCATAAATTTCAATAGCGTTTCCCTGCGCATTTCTACCGTAGCCTTGTTTGCTTATGGCATTTGATGGTTTGCGAACGTTTATTCTGACTACGCGGAGGTAGACGCAATTTAGTAATGTTTCGAATTGCACGATGCGAAGAGAGGATTTTCTTTTTAATACTGCCCGTGTAAACGCGTGTATGAAAACGCCATTTGCAAAAGCTTCCCTCTGTGCGTTTATGACTGATTTTAGCGGTCGAATGTTACGCTGTCGCGAAGTAAAAACGTACTAATGTCGCGAAATCAGGTGACATTCGAACAGCCTGATTTTGGATAACTCGAACGATCAATGGAATGGTTTTTCATTTGAACGATTCGTAAAGATAATTCGAACGAAATAAATCGACGAAAGGTGAAAGCCACTGTTCTGTAGAATAGTATTTTATCTGTTAGTCTCTATATTGTATCTGTTATACCAATGAAACGTCGCCTAGCTTCCGATTCTTCAGCAACGTGACAACTTTCCGCTGGTTTCGCGTATCCCTCTGTCGCGTCGAGTGCCGGCGACGCGTAAAAAAGAAAGGAAACACCGTGCCGAATTTATAATCGGCCACTTCTGACCCGATTCCCATCGGCGGTCGATATGAAATATTTATAATGATCGGGATCGCGCGCAGCGATATCGAATGTTAACACGGTAACCGGCTATATATCATTCGGCCGCCGCCGGTTCTGCTCCTTTTTGTCCGTAGGTTCGCGTCGCGTCGGTTCCCCAGGCGCGAACCGCGCGGCCGAAATCGAGATGGAAAACAGTTTACCGAAACAAAAACTACAAAAAACGAGCGCGGACGAATAACAGTGTATGGTTTTTTTCACCCCCGAAGAGATGAAAGCCGTCGATACGGGTTCGCGCGGCCGCGCTGCTCACACCGACGCGGCGCAATTGATACCCGCCGCGAAAAACGAGCATGTGGAAATCGCGTCGACCGGGAGGGGAGGGTGGGGGGGGGGGCGCTCCCTTTTGTGAATAAAAGATCGTTGAGCGTTCTATCAGCAATTACCGGATCCCGAACGGATGTTAATGCTATCGTCGGAGATCGCCGAAAGGGATCGGGCAACGATTCCCAGCGCAAAAGCTCTCTGTCCGTGTCCGACGCGAAACAGTGGAAAACAACGATAAATTCGGCTCCGCGCGCCGACGATATTTCTTTCCCGAAACAACGCTATACCGCGCCGTGTATAGCCCTCTACTCGGTCACTTTTTTCATTCGCGGCTCCCGCGAAATATGCTGAACGTTAGCACGCGCACCGTCCGCATTTTGTTTCGCCGACTATCACCGCGGTCGCGGCGATTTATTAACTGCGATTACTCCTTTTTATAAAAATGTTCGCCAAGGACGCGTGCTCTTGCGGCATTAGATCCTGCGGCCGTGAATAGCAGGTGTGAAATTTAGTCGATATCGGTAGAAACGTCACGTGGTATTGTGTGACGGTCGGAGAGTTTGCGTGGGTTTATTATTTCGAATCTGTTGGAGAGGGGTCAGTGGAATATATTACAATAATATATTGTAATATATTATATATAGTACATAATAGTATATTGTAATATATAAAACATAGTATATTATAATATATTGTATACATATATATTAAGATAGATAAACACATAGATAAGTAGATGGAGAGAGAGAAAGAGAGAGGAGGGGAGAGAGAGAGAGTCCCAAAAGTTCTTCGAAGTACTGAAATGAGAGATTCCTGTAATCATTTGAAATAACTTCTTCCTTAGCGAAAATGCAATCAGCGCCTTTGTTTACGAGTTACTAACAAAAACCACCGACCAATGAGAGACGAGATCAGCTGACGCGAAGCGGTCAAACCAATGAGCTTAACCAAATTTCATCCGGTCATAGGTTCGGCCTCTTCGCGCCAGCCAAGCTCGCCTCTCATTAGTCAGTATTGCTATGGAAAAAGTTACTCCATGTTTATTACTATAGTCAAAAGTGTGCAGATTTAATAGCGTCCACAAACATCTTATTTCTTCTCCGTAAATGTCCAAAAGGCGTTTTCGATGGAGGAAGGAATAAAGAATAAATTCCTGTTATTTTTTCATACTATAATAAGTTGTTCTTTGTTCGTTGTACAAGAAATCTGAGCTGCATGGTATTATTCTCGATGTGACGAGATCTTCTATTTGCAATATCCCGAGGAGACGAATTGAGCTTCTTCATCCGGACGACAGAAAACCAATCTTTGTATTATATTAGTCGGCGGAGATGGGCTTCAAATTACAGGTGATCGATGGTCTCGTATTTTAGACAAGATTGCGTGTTGTATCAAGTTCCGATGCAGTTAACCTGTATCGTCTGATTTGGTCAGAATGCGCGAAATATTTGCGGAATTGTAAATACTTGTACAATTTTCCTATTTTATCTTCCGTGAATTATAGTAAAAGAATCTATCGATACTTCTTTAAATTAATATTTGAACCGCCTATTTTGAGAGTGACTTAAGTCCATTTCTACTGAAATTGAAATACTTGAGAGTTTTAATTTGAAAAAGAAATTCAAAAATATGTATACAGTGAATGTATGTACAACTAATGTATCACGCTGCTTAAGTATACTAAAGAGACTTAAAATTATAATATCTATTGAAATAATAGCAGTTATTAAATTAACAATATACAGGCTATTGCAGAATCAGTTTGGTAGAATATTTAATCGAATATTTAACCATAGATGACCGCCTTCCATTTTTCGATCATAAGTGACACCACTAAGTTGAAGGTGACTCAAAATAAAATCCTAATAATCAAAATATTATTTATTATATCCAAAATCGAAAATATGAAATACAACATAAGATAGAAGATCAAGAAAAATCTCAATGTTTTGTACTTATTTTCACGTTTATAGTCCATTTGTAAATGATATCGTATCACCAGCAACTCCATGGGATCATTCTAAATTTAAAAGACCGGAAATATAGTATAGCAACAATAATCGTAGTCATCAAGTGCATTCGTGAGGTATGTGACTGCTAAAGGACTCGCAAAAAGGGAATCGAATAACAACGAGTGAGCGAATTCGTACAGGCGATAATGTCACCACGCGTCATCGGCGCATTGTGGCCTACTTCCGGTGTGCATACGGCCTTCGTACAGCCTACATACAGTCTACATAGAGCCTACATACGGCCTACATACATCCTGCATACGGCGCGTATGCCACGCGAAAAACATACAAAGGACGAATCGATCCGGCTCTCGGATTGACCGGTGGACCGTGCCGCGAGATTTATCCGTCCCCCTCCCCGCCTTCTCTCTCCGGCCCTTCCGATAATTTATACAGTGCAAAGGAAACGTGCACGAGAGAGCCATGGAAAAATGCCAATTGCGATAATTCAGACGTCCTAGTCGGTCGACACGCGTGGCCGGGCCACGGGGAGTGCCGGAAAGGGAGACGACACCGAGGGCGGAAAAGAACAAAGAGAACCAACGGGAAGAAAGAGAGGGAACAGACGGGCGGGTGGGGGTGACTGAGAGGAGAAAAGAGGCCATCCGGTCAAGGCATTTTGCGCACCGGCACAAAGTAATGGGGTTACGTTTAATTGTCGTTAGCAAGTACAGGTGTGCAATTGTTCACGGTGATTATCCACCAGCGGGGTATCTGATACGTCTTAATGAACAGAAGCTCGTTTTATTAGCTTCGAATAAATGTTCGAATTTTATCGAATTGCTCGCATTTGATGGAGATGCTTTTGTTTATCATTATGGATTTTCTGATTATTTTTGTGCAATTATAAAAGATAGATTGATGCATAGAATTATTTTATAGAAACATTTTTGATAGATAGCAGCCAATTTTAACTGACGATAGCGCCGCAAAAAATCATAGCAAAATTATAGTTGTTTATATGAAATTAAAGCTTCGAATCTCTACTTTAAAACACTGTTTCTCAATCTTATGTTTAATGCACTCTCATTACTTGAAGCATTTAAATCTGTAGCTATGTATATCTGGTCGAACAGACTGTAAATATTTCTTCAATTCGCCAATGATCAAAGCCGCTTCGAATCACTATCCTGAAAAATCCCAGTAGTTGTTTCTCAAAGTTTTGCTGCCTTCGGCCGCGGGCAAGTTTCGCCCGATGAATAATTAATGGAGTTCTTGCGACGCGTCGGAATCGATTACACGCGTGCACCGATGAACTTCTCCGAGCGATTAGGCAGTTTTCGTACAGTAGAATGCCGCGTTTCGATCGTAACGGTGCGACAATAAATACGCGATCGTGGCAAGCTAATGAATACCCGGTAGAATTTACAATGACAGCGAGTTTGTTGATTGCGGCGGATTTCTACCGGTAATTATTAATTACGACTGTCCTCGGGTTTAAGTATAAAATTTATATGCGCGCGACATTGTCGCGGCCGACCCGTGCTGACCTAATTGTGAACGATTGCGCCGGCAAAGGTGGAATCGAATTGAAAATCGGCGTTATTTCGTTAGCGCGCGATCGACTCGCAATTAGCTCGTGGATTTTTTTCGCGTTTATGAACGATAATCGACGTGAACGCAAACGGCACTGTTATTAGCATTTGAATAATGAGTTCCCGCATAATTTCTGTTAATTACGAGAGGCCGGCTCTGTTTATTGTGCTCGTAGATCATGCGATTAATTTACAGATATCATGAATGCTAAATTAAATTACGATGGACAGCCGCGACCGGTTTGTTCTAATTGGTTCACGTGCCGCGAGCAAAAGCTGCCGGCAATTATGGAATAGCCCCGGGACCACCCAGACCGGATCAATCGTCGATGATCGATGCATCTCGAGATGACTCAAAGCGAATTTTCTATTCCATCGAACCCGTTCAACGTGCCCCCGGCATTCATTACGAATTTCGAACACGTCGCGCCACGGCAATACACCGTTTCACTTTTTATTCGCCAATTTAACGGGGGGGTCCGCTACGACTTAGGCGATCGGGATATTCTATGGCGATATTAAAATACCAAAACCGTGTGAAATTTCATCGGAGATCGCGACGGAAATTGATAACCGTTCCGGTTATCATGTTCAATTTGTCATGTCATTTTCTGCTACTTTATTGGCTGTCGGGGCAAAAATTCTGTTCGCCGATGCTCGCATGATTTTATTTTAATTGCCGTCTATATTACACGTTAATTTAACAGCAATTAATTATCGAGAGAGAACGTCGCAATTATGCGGAATATTTAGCGAAGAACTGTTACTATGGTAATTACAATCCCTGATAAAAGGTTTCCGGTCATGTACAATTATATAAAATTGACAAAGAATATTCGTGTTTTTGAGTTCACAAAAATAAAGTTTTAATATTTAGTACATTAACACGTGCTCCCTAAGTTTTTATTTCTATAATAATTTTATGGTATGTCATAGCTCCTGTTTATTTTATCTGATTGGCTTCTCCCTTTGAATTGGTCCCACCCACTTCTGTAATTGGCTGTCCTCATTTTGTATTAGCTTCGCCTTTTTGCAATTGTACCCACCCCCTTTTGGATTGTCACCGCCCCTTTTGATTGGCCTCCACATCCTTGGAGAGTTTTTACGTTAGATGGACCTCTCTCACTTTTACGTTAGATAGACGTTTCACTTTTGAATTAGCATCTCCCCTTTTGGATTAGTACCTCCTCTTTTGAAATAGCGCCTCCCCTTTGGGTTAGCACCTTCCTTTTATATTGGCTCCTCCCTTTTGGATTGACTCCTCCCTTTTGGATTGACTCCTCCCTTTTGGATTGACTCCTCCCTTTTGGATTGACTCCTCCTTTTTTGTGGTTTGTCCTATCCATTATTGTATTAGCCCCGCCCTCTTCGCGGTTGTATAATTGACGGGTCACTTTGAAATTAAAGCTGCATATTAACAATGACCACTGATAATATTGCACACGATTTCTTTCTCGCAGGACACGTAGTTTTGATCATCCTAATCAAGTATGCCCTTCACCAACGTTACCCTAGAAATTTGGGCCACCATCGAAGCCGGTTTAATTGTTCTTTTCCGCAATGATTCTCCGTTACATTAGTCAGTTGGCCCGCGAACGGAGTCGGCAATAAAGGAGCGGAGCGCCGTACCTTATTATAGCGATTCATTACGGCGCGTGGTTCCGCGGTGTTTAACGAGTACCGTGTTCGGATAATTATCAGCATCATGCGTGCAGAAATTTAAGAGAAGCTTTTCACTGGCCAACGCACGAGCCGCTGTCAACTTTTTTCTAATTTCCGCGGCCGTTGAACCGGACCGTACGCCGGCCATATATACACACACGGACCTACACGCTCGCACACGGAGCATACATAATAATTTTTCTGAAAACCGCAGACTGCGCGCTCCGCTGCTCTCCCGAACTCTCGACGCGGGGCATCGTCCAACCCAGAATAAAAGTGGCACCATTGAAATTCAAATTAGTGCCGAGCTTAATGACGCTTATAGGGGTTTCAAGAGCCGTGGACAGCCGCGACGTGGGTCGCGGAACCGATTCGACGAAAACCAGGGGGTAACATTAGTCGCCGCTCTGATCGACGACGACCGCGATTAAATATACGGTCGCTCCGAAAAGTACTCGAATCGAACCACGACCAAATACACAATTCCGCGAGGAAGCATTAGAATACCAAATTTTCTGTCCGCAAGAACTGACCGGCGCTAGGACTGTTCTAATTTTGTGAGAATTAATCGTACGTTAATGAATCGAGCCTCGTTTGATAGCTGGAAGTCTCTGCTTTGACATCTGCTCGTCCGTTTTCGTGAAAATGGTTTTTGCACGATCTGAAGAGCGGAAAATCAGAGCTTTTTATACCAGAGAAATGCATCGAATTAAAATGGTTGTAGAGACTTTTGAGAATTGTTCTTGTTGAGATTTAGCTCAGAGTCATGACATAATCCCTTGCCGTACCATTTTATTTAGAATTACTACATTTATCCATAAAACAATCGATACGAAGTTAGTTGGGAATTTTTTCTCCTTACTATAAAATTCTTCAGATCTTCTCCAACTCTATAGAATATAAAATCTTCCGTCCACCGTGAACATTGACGCGAATATTAAGCTTCTCGATTGCAGCATCGACATTAGAGAATCCCCGAAATTAGTTCCGGTGGCGGCCAGTTAAACCTCGCAACCTTTTCTTGAGGAATTGCGTCGCGGGACCGCCGGTCCCTGGGAATAATAAATGATTCAGTCTTCGGTTTAATTGCCTCCGCGGCCGTTGAACAGAGTTCGTACGGCAGTTCGCGAACAAGAGCAGTGAAAAGACCGGCGTGATCCCATGACGCAACTAGTCGTTCCGTTACGGATCGGTAAAGTTGCGAAAGAATCGTTCCGATCCACGGTGAAAAGTTCGCCAGGGTGTTTCGTCCCTCAATCTGGAAATTGCAGTTAAATTGTCTTGAGTGCATGAAAATGCCCCCGCGGAATCACCGACGGCTGAAACATTTCGTTTTTAGCGGATATCCTTGATCCCGTTGGACGGAACTTTTCGTATTTATCCTTTTAGCGCCGATACAGAAAGAGCCGGTTTCCACATCGGTATTTCCCGGCTCCGCCAAATGAACTTTCGTTTCTCTTTCGAAGAGCGTTTAGCGGTACCGTTTCCTTCCCGGATAAAGACTCTACGAACGCGGTACGTTATTTTTGTAATAACGTCCGAGAAATCAGAAGCTATTCTGCGCGCAGACCGCGTATTCGATTCCCAAAAGACTCCGCGACGACCGAACGGTCGGTCCATTCGAGTCCAAATGTAAATTCACTTCCCGTTTCTATTCGCGTTCGTATGCAATGCGATTTCGAGGGAGCGGGGTTCGAAAACAGGTATAAATAAATTGACGCGAAATG
>NC_135781.1:27120861-27120951 GCF_028453695.1 Augochlora pura
TTTTTACAATAGATATTGCAAAAATAACTTTAACCTCTTAGGCACGCCGCGCCATTATAGTAGCTTTCTTTGATGTTTCATGCTTTATTA
>NC_135781.1:27121051-27160981 GCF_028453695.1 Augochlora pura
TCATTCTCGACTTCTTTCGACATGATTTCCAACAACTAAGAATGCCTCGCGTAGAAGCGGTGCCATCGGCGAAGTCCACGGCCGAGACTATATTGCACTTCTCGCAGTCCGGCTGTCAATTATGAGCCGACTTCAGCAGACACGAAACTTCCGCCGGGTGGAGAGATCTCGAGGAGGCGGCATTGTCCGAGCACGCTTCATTCTACAAAGTCTCGATAACAGTGCCGGGAAAGAATGAGAGACTCGCGACGGGCTTCGTCCGACGAATTAGGTTTCGCGCGCGCGCGCCGTCCGCTCGCGACTCTTACAATTCGATTTATCCGGCACTTCTGCATTGTACGGTGCCTGTTCTATGAATCGAGGACGTTCTTTCGATATACAGGTAACCCTTTTATAACGCGGTAGATAGATTCCTAGAAAATGCAGTGCTGTGCGAAATCCTGTTATATGTGACTTAGTATAAAAAGAGATGTTGCGTTCTGAAAAATTTATTAAAAATAAATATTTTCATTGTATTATCGTTAAACAATGTTTGTTTCATTTATTTTATTAATTTCGGGAGATATGTAATGTTTATAAAAATTATATAGTAATAATTGGAGCTTACTAGTGCAAGCTATGCTAGTACTATGTAACAATTTTATCTCAAGCTATCGACAAGCTATCGATAGGGGTAAAAGGTTAATTTATAGACTACAAGTCGGTAAAATGTTAAATAATAGTCATGTTATTCAGTGCTATAGAAGTACATTGTTATTGCGTTACAGTGAGACACTGTTACAAGTAGCAATGCTGTACGAGATTTTCCGCAATTTATTGTATTATAGAAGAACCATATTATAGGATGTCTTGTACTAGAATAACCACCCCTGTACCTACAAAATCACGAGTCCCACAACCCAAAACCAAGTCCCAACAATTTTTCGTTAATTAAACCACACGAACGTTACGTTCGGCCCGCGTCGGGCTCGTTCAACGCGACCGAGCAAATTGAAAGCATCGCCGAAATTGATCTCCGTTCCGGCGTTACATCGTAAATTATTCACGAGCGAATTATTCAAGCATGTGTTTGACAACCGATAAATCATGCGCGTCGATTTATTCGCAGACGTTATTGCAATAAACGCCGGTATAATCGAGACAACCGCGCTCGTTCGCGGCCCGGCTCGATCCGAGCAAAGGTCCTCGTTAAAAATTGATTCCGCGTCGACGGGAGTATTTTTTACGGCAGCTATAATAACCAATAAGCGAGGGAGCGAGCGAGCGACGGGTCGACCGAGCCGTTAATTGCACGCGTGTCAAAGCGGATCAGCGCGGCGGCGGCGCGGAACGCTGCTAGTTACAGCTCGGTAACAAGCAAAATTATCCTTGGTCCACCGTGTTGTTCTATTAATTGCAACATATTATTCCATCAGTTTGCAGCAGTTGATGCCACCGTATTCATAATTGCATTAAGAAACTATAATTGGACCGCCAGCACCGCGCTATCGGTTTACCGCGCCGGCAAGTTTACATTTCGCGGTATCGGTGTGTAATTTCTACCCTAAAGGTAACGCGAGAGCCGTGTTCGAACGCGGCGCGCGCGTCCAACGCCGAATGCGGCAGCCGGGGAACTGCAACGCAACCGGGGAACATTGCGGCGACGGGCAACTGCGGCAACAACCGAGCCCGAATGCAACATGGAACATCAACGCGGGAAACAACAACTATTATTCGAAGAGCTATCGAGTTTGCCAAGGAACCCGCGCGACCAATTTCCCATCGATCTTTATCGTTTAGCGGAATCGGGAGGGGCAAGCGAGAATTCGTTTTCGTTTGCCACCGTTTATCCTGCGTGTTCCGTTGTTAGAAAAGAACATATTGCTGTATTTTATATCTTTACAACTATTCATATTTTCAAATCATGAACGAGGCAGTTAGACCCTTCAAGCTCATCTGCGTCGCACATTTGACCAAAAATCACAGATCAAAATAACACCAAATTACCGTAGTAATAATATTTCTAAAAAGGCCGTCGCGCCTCGTAAAAAATCTGTTATCATTTTTTAAACTATTCTCTACATTCAGTAACCAAAGGGCGAGCTATCGGCGAGACCATTATTTTCAACGGCATTGTTCAATTTTAGTCGCCTTTCCGATTTATTAGCTGCTACGGTACTTTCCTGGGACAAGCGAATTTCCCCGCAAACGTCACGCAAGGGTACAGATATACCTGCAAGAGACCTTCGAATTATAGGCGGTTATTTTCTCCTTTTAATCCATAACCAATCATCGCAGACAACCACGCCTTTTTCTCCAAGTCCAAACAGTTGCGATCAGCGAATCCGCTTGTCTCAGAACAAAAACCACACCTACACCGAACTTACATTTTCGACCCCTTTCATCTTCAGAACCCAGTTCATTTCACGATACAACAGCGAAAAATACTCAATAGACCCGTGTATTCAAGTTACTTGTTTTTAGAATATAGTATTTATTTCAAGTTTAAAAGTGTGACGCATTCTTCACCTATCTACCTACTCTATTACCTTTAGTGGTCCATAGGGTATCGCAAATAACGTTGTCATTTTAAAATCAAGGATTTACAACCCTCGTAGACCGTTCATTGGTCTCAGTGTTAGTTCGCGAAAAACACCGCGGGCCGATCGGTTCCGAGACGCAGTTGAAGAACGTCAGTCGACTGGAAAATTGCCGAAAAACGAGCTGATCCGATCGAACCCGATCGCGGAATAACGTTTCGCGAGTGTCAAGCGAGAAGCGTAAATTGAATTTCGCCGTGCGAAGCGGCCGTCGCGCTTCGATTCCGGTGCTCCGAGAGAGAAAGAGAAAGAGAGAGAGAGAGACGGAGAGAGACAACATTTCGCGCCTTCGCTTCACTCACAGAGAAAACGCCGGACTGCAGGATCAGTCACGAATGTAATTGCCGCGAATTGTTTCGAAAGCTCTTCAAGATTTATTTACCTCCGATCAACTTTCGGGGCCCTTTGTCGAACGCAACTCGTTCAAAGAACAAATTCCTGTTTTTTTATATCTATTTTGGAATTTCATTAGGCGAAATTGCTATTGCGAATTTTGTCTACGTTTATATTCCGAAAGGGTAAATAAATCGTTTAGATTCTAGTGTTTCGTGCATGAAAGAATTTAATTCACTTAACGGAGATGCTTCAATTTCTGTGCTTGTTCTAATTTCTGAATTATGAAGGATAGAACAATTTTACGAATAAATGGGTGATTCGTATATTTTATTAATTATTTTGATGTGTCAATATATAAAATTTAGAGAGAAGTACCTTGTTTGATTGGTAAAGTGTGGTAAATATTGTTTTAATTGTCGCTACAGCAGTTTCAACAAATTTTTGCAAGTTAGTTATTAATTTGATTTATGATAAATGATAGAAGTATAAATAAAGAAATATATTTTTAAATAAATCCAGAAACCATAATGCATGCAAAGAAATCCATGTGACCAAAGACAGAAACGTCAGAAGAATCGAAATCTAATTTTAATGCACAGTATAAAAAATCAAGCATTCAATGAACACCTTAGTAATACAAAAATTTGTTTAAAATATGCTATTGTTAAATTCTGAAATTAAATCTTCCAAAATTTAGATCCGTATTACCAAAAATACACATCTCCAATATACAATCTCCACGAGACCGCGTTACGCTCTCGAATTTTTATCTCAGCAACTACTGAACCGATTGCCACGATTCTTTTTTTATTGAAATCAGGAAGCTTCGAACCACATTGAATATATTTTTGCATCGCGAGATAAATTCTCTCAATACTGTAACACGCGACCGTACCGGACGCGACAGGATTTGCGGGCTGGAAATTTTGGCGCTTGTCAGGATTTTATTATGGAATACGCGAAATTAAGAAGTAATTAAAAAGAATGAATATCTGAACTTAACGTGACTACTTACATCTATATATAACGCACAAAACCACGTGTTGCGCGTACGACTGTTGGCTCAAGAAGAAGGAAGAAACGCGTTCAAGGAACAAAAGACTCGCTACAACTCATCAACGCACGCGCATTCTAATTATACAGCATCATGGGCCAGTGCTGCCCAAAATAACTGGATCGAGCTGATTGCGCTAGAAATTAACCTATTTCTAACAAAGCTGAACGCGTCCGTGTGCCGAATCTTAGGGTGAATAGAGAGGAGCGTCGAATGTTTATAGTGCCGTCGGCGATTAAGCCCGTATCGTACTCCATTGGTCAGCAAACATTAACCGTTGCGTAAACCGTGGGCAACAAAGCCCCCGCAATTCGAACACCGCGTTACCGTCACCGAAACACCGCGATTAACTCGCGCTGGACGTTTATGTTTCATTTCCACGGGAACAACGCGCGCGCGAAGCGGTTTCGCCGGCCCCTCAATTTTCATGGAAACCGTCGAACCGTGAGGTCCGCGGGACGAACCATCCGGGAGAGCGATTCAATCCAGAGCCTGGTTCGTTTCAATCACCACGCGCGCGCCGGATTCCCGCCTAGTCAGCCCGAAAATCCATTCTTCTACACCTACACCGGGTATCGGACCCTCGTCTTTGTCGGGTTCACGGTCTTTCAGACACCATCGATCCTAATCGAAACACTCTTTACATAATTCCTCGACGCCAATATCGCGCCAGATATATTCATTTAATTATATATTCATTTTCTTATTTAATTACTTGTTTATTCTTTTAGATCTTTATTTCTCTATTTGCTACTCGTTAATTCATTTCTATGTTTATGTTTTCATTTGGTTGTTTATTTATATCCTTATTTGTTTATTTATTTATTGAATAAGTACGTGATGTTGTCCATTAGTTTTTAAGTCAAAAAATGATCGAAAAGTACACAGGTGTTATTAAATAACCTTGATTCGATGCGAAGTTGAATTTCTCAAATTAATATGAAAATATAATATGATATATATAATAATATAATAAATATCTATATTATATAATCTAATTTAATCCAATATAATAATCTAATATCATATATATTACAATATATAATAATATATATCTAATGCAATATAATGTAACATAATATTTAAATTAATATGGAGCTTAAACATTAACCCTTCGGTTACGATTTGTACCTCGAAAAAATGAAATTAATTCTTTGGAAGTGAGATATCGAGTTCTAATGAAAAAAACTGACGCTCCATGACTTAGGATCAGTCTAAGTGAATTAAATCGTACAAAAAAACGCGAGTGCGGCAACAATTTGAATTCACAATTTTCGGCGATCGCATCGTAATAGCAATACCAGCTTGCGAAAATATCCTGGCGAGAAATCCCCGGGTTCAATCCGACCCGTAATTCGCGCGTCGCGGCCGCCGCGAATTACGTGACTGCATTACATTTGCCGGGGCAACAATGGCTGAGATTTACGCGAATGCACTTTCGCGGGGGCCGTGTCTGAGTCTCCGCTTAAGTGTGGTGGCGGCGTGATGCGGTAATTAAGAGTAACGCCCGGGGAGGGGGAGGGAGAAAAAAATAAACAAGCATCGCCGTCTCCTTTGTGCGAGCCCGACGCCATCAAGAATTC
Source organism: Augochlora pura (assembly GCF_028453695.1). Classification (NCBI taxonomy): domain Eukaryota; kingdom Metazoa; phylum Arthropoda; class Insecta; order Hymenoptera; family Halictidae; genus Augochlora; species Augochlora pura. Next base: position 27,126,604 of record NC_135781.1, read on the forward strand.
AGAACGGGAGCAACGGCGAGGGTTGCGGAACGGGCGACGAGGGGGGCGGGGAACTGCCGGTGAACGCATTCCATCGATTAATGCACTCACGAGATTGCGATACTCGGCCCTTATTATTCTTGATGGGTCGAGCAGGTGCTGCGAAGGGAAGAAAAATGGAGATTGATTGGGTATCGATTGAACATGCGATCGCCGTAATCGTCTTACATGCTGCCAGACGCTGTTCTGACACAATTAGGCGATTAATGTCGGCGCGGAAATATTTCGGAACACTACGAGAGTGAAATCGTGCTGTTTTATGCATAGTTGTTCAAAGTTGCAATCGAATTACTAGAGGTATTGTAATTACAAGGCAGCTCGATTACCTGGTAATTCAGATTGCTATTCAATTATACTACAAAGTAATTTAATTACTTTGTAATAAATTGTAAGGAATTCAACTACATTTTAATCAATTATAGAGTAATACATTTACATTGTAAGAAATTGTAAAAGAATTCAATTACATTGTAATTAGATTACAAAGTAATTCAGTTACGTTGTAATAAACAGTTAAGTAATAAAAGTACATTTTAATCAATTATAAAGTACTTCATTTCCATTGTAAAAATTTGTAAAATAATTCAACTACACTGTATATAGATTGCAAATTAATTCAGTTATATTGTAATAAATTGTAAAGTCCTTCGAGTACATTTTAATCTATTACAAAGTAATTCAATTACACTCGCAATTAAAACAATTAATAATTGAATCAGCTGAAAGATTTCAATCGTAATAATTCGTGACCGAATTACTGTATCATTTAATTCAACGGCGACCATCACGAGCCGGATTTTTATTCGGCTTACACACAGAAATTGAGGGACCATTGATGAATTAACGGATCGACTCATCGCGTTTCGCAGTACGTAATTCCATGTTGATTCCACTCTTTAAAATTACCGCTCCCGTTTCGACGTCCATGTTTGCGCATTGTATTCCGCTGTAATCTCGTTGGACTTAATTTCAACATGGTTTTACGCCGGCAGCTCAGAGGCTGCGAGGTGATAATTCGATACAAAAATTGTCGGCGTAGAATTGCGAATAACACGCAACAGTTTCGACGAAAATATAAAAATGATACGTTGATTACAACTGTTTCGCCCTTAATTATTATTAACATTATTATATTACTATTATTATTATTATTATTATTATTATATTATTATTATTATATTATTCCCTTGATGTTATGAGATAATTCTAGTGTCACGATTCTCCTCGTCTACTTTCATTTGCTATACTTCGATGAGAGGGGATTAAAATTTTGTTTCGATTTAATAGAAATTACTGGCAGCCATATTTATCGAATCGTGCACGAACCGTCACAAGCCTGACTCGTTATTGTACTGCAAGGGTTTGACGCAATAGACGAAACTGAACCGTGAAAACTAGCCGCGTTCTTCGTTCGCGACCACGATTTCGCCTTTCGGTGGGCGGCGAGTCGCAAAGGGCACAGGGCCGACAATAAGAAATGAATGGAATTGAAAGAAGAATTCCCCGAGTCTCAGTACGTATCACCTTGCGGTTGTGCCGCGAGCTCGATTCCCTATGCAAGCCCAATTCACCGACAGACCCTGCGCGACACTTTCAGCCTGTGCCCCTCCTCCCCGCCCGCCCGCCGTGCGAACAGACGTTCTTAAGAAAGTCCCGTCGAAAATTCCCGGTCACAGACGATTTCCTATTCACGGGACAGTCTGTACTCGCGTCATTTTCGCCGGTGACCGTCGAGTCGAGGGAGAACCTCGCGGCTAGATTGCAGTCCCACGGCAGCGATGCATTCTCCTCGGGCAGCGCCGGCTGCATTCCTGGCCCGTTCCTCGCCGCTTTCCCTCAAAAATGCTCCGCGGCTTTCGTTCCATTTCTTTCGCTGCCACCTCCTCCCCTATTCCATTTCCATCCGATGTCTCTCTCTCTCTCTCTCTCTTTCTCTCTCTGATGTTCGTTTTTTCTCCATCTTTCTCTGTTTCTCGTTCTTTCTCCTTCTCTGTTATTGTTTCTCTTTCTCTCCTCCTCTCGTTCTTTCACTTGTTCTCCTTCTCTCTATTGTTTCTGTCTCTTTCCGTTTTCCTCACTTTCTCTCTCCTTTTCTCTCTTTCTCTCTCGCTTTCTCTCGGTCTCTCGGTCTCTCGGTCTCTTGGTGTCTTGGTTTCTCGGTTTCTCGGACTCTCTCTCTTTTTTCTCTCTCTCTCTCTCTCTGTATCTCTCTCCCCCTTGGTTTCTCACTTGTTCTTCTCCTCTCTCTTTTTCCCCCTCTATGCCTCTCTCTTTCTCTCTATCTCTCCTGCTTTCGCTCAGTTTCTTGGTGTCTCTGTTTCTCGATCCTACAGCCCCTTTCTCTTCTCGTCCTCTTTCTCTCTATATCTCTCTCTATCTCTCTTAGCATCTCTCTGTCTCTCTTTCCCCTGCCTCCCCATCTCTCTCGGTCTCTCCAGCGGCACGCTTTTTATTTCCCCCCATTTCGCGTGCTCTCCGGGGCTAGCCGCGACCTCATCTGCATTCCACTTCTGCATCACGAGCATCCGACCCGCGCTAATGGTAAACGCGGGTCGTCCGGCCGGAGATGAGAGAAAGAGAGAAGGAAAGGAGTAATAAAAAAGAATAGGAAAAATAGAAATTCGTGTGGCTGGCCCTGGCCAGCACTGCCGCGCCCGCCGGGATGCGGGTCGTTTCGTTGTCCGCTCGACACTGCTCTCTCTCTCTCTCCCTCTCTGTCTCTCGCTCTCGCTCTCTCTCTCTCTAGCGTGCGAGACACAAGGAAACGGAGTTTAGCGCTTAATTTAGCAAGCCGGCTGATCCATCGCGTCCGCTCCGTCTTCTGACCGCTTTCTAAACGGCTTTTCGCGCGCGGCCAACATTGTCCTTCTTGCTCCTTAGCCACCGGACCAGACTTTTTCATCGCAGAGAGCGAGAGAGAGAGAGAGAGAGAGAGAGAGAGAGAGAGCTGTACTTTTTAGAGAGCTTTTTGTCGAAGCACCCTGTCGTCTGATATGTATTTCGTCAACTTCTTCTTTGTTCTTCTACTATAATCTCGCTTTTTTCAGGAATCTGCTTTTGTCTTCATTTTGTTACTTTTTGTTTTTTTTTTGCTATTCTGTAGTTAATTTTATGTTTCGAGTGACCTTTACGAGTGCACTTGTAAAAAGAGCTCTAAATCAGGCTTCGATTGATACAATTCGAAGTTTTTTTGAAATATTTTTCGCTATGAGTAATAATAATCATGTGATGATATGTGCGATGTGAATCGAAGTGATGATTGTGATATGTGGCAAGCCAACCTGTATATCTCAAGATGGTATAATTTTATATCGTTGCGCTAATTTAATAGTAACAAACGTCTAAATAAAGAAATGTCTATTTTCTCAATAATAGTTCGGTTTCCAAACATAATGAGATAATGTCTCCACTAAATTTTGTACTAAGATATATTCAAAAAATGGAATATAATATAATATGAAAGATCTATATAAATACAGATATTTTAATATCTCAACATTTATATTATTTCTATGTTATTATAGAACAGTGGAATACTAATCCTTTTACCTCAAACATTTCTATATGATTATGGAACAGTGGAATATTAATCTTTTCACCTTATACATTTAAGTATATGCCAGTTCTACATTGTCCAAATGATTCTACTTACTATAAAATAATACAATACCACCAAATCATACTTTTCTGTTAATCCTCTCACAATTAGCATTAAATTAAAGCAGAGATATGAAATATACCAGCAGACTATTTCATGAAAGACATATAGAAGATTTTAGCGAGAATAAGTGCAGTGTGCGTGAATAAAACACGTGTCTGTACTATTACAGGTTACGTTTCGTCATACGATCATCAGCGTAGTTACAAGCGAACTGAACTAAAACAAAATGTGGTCCTCCACAGAGAGTCTAATATGGGAGGGGCCACAATCTACGGTGACGACTGTTACACAGGTTGCGATGCGATCTACGTATTGCCCTTCAATAGAAGATATAAATGATACTGCATGATAATTGTGAGAAGAATAAAACCTCGTTCGTTCGTCGAAACAAACCAAAACACCCCCAGCGCATTACCGAACCTATGGATCATTTAAGGAGCAGTGATTTAGGCAGCGATGCCGTAAAGAAGCAGCCAGCGATCGCCTAACTAAATACAGGCGATACTCCGTGCCTGGTTGGAAATGTCCGGTCGTTCCCTGCAGGATGTTTAAAGCGCCCTTTATTCCCGGAGCTTATCACGAAGTGTCAACCGTGAGATTTCCAGCAGTTCTTGCTACTCCGTTTAACGACACCCCCCTTCTACAATGTACGCTGCGGAGCACCGTTCGCAGATAATTCTTCGCCGGGCATATCAAGCCGCTGAATAAACTTCCGCTCGCAGACCGAACATAAAACCGAAGGCGAATTAAATTCCGGAATAAAACGTAACGGGGGGGTCCGCCCCCCGATTCCGCACCCGGTCGCTCTTAAATCTCGCTGCGAGCACGGGGCAGATATTTCGCAGACGGCTTCAACAACTGTTTGACACGCGAAACACCCTCGTCCACGGCCATCAATCCCGACCCGATAAAAAAGTTCCTGACGCGCAGGTGTCTCGTTCGCGCGATCCCTTGTCCCTCGTGAAATTAAATTCTTCCGAGGCTGCGGAGCGTTCCCTTGGAACGAGCCGGTTCATAAGGAGGCCCATACCGATCCCGAGGATACGACCCGGATAGACGAGGACTGTGTAGCTTTACATCTTCTCCGGGATACTAAGTCGGATTCGCCGGGATCCGAGGAACTGATACGATCTTCTTTGATGCAGTCGGATTCATTAGATCAAGTGACGATGATAACAGTCGGGAGGGAGGTCCGATGAAAATTCGGAGCTTTTTTGAGCTGTAGTGGTTTGTTGTTTTTTTCCGGGTGGTAATGTTCCTTGTAGATGGTGACAGATTTGGGTATTTGTATTATTAAGCTGTTCAGGGGTGAATTTTTATAGTAGGGAACTATCTATTTAATTTTTTCAGTATTCCTCAAGAGGTTAAGTTTTATTCGAAGAATTTATTCGATATATGATGCGAATTAAATTTTATTTGAAGAATATGTTCGATATATTATTCGAATTAAATTTTTCTCGAAGAATTTATTCGAAATGTTACTCGAATTTTATTCGAATAACGATCAACACTGTATTTAGTCATTTGTTTCCTTATTTTTTTATGTATCTTTAAAACGATAACAGTTATAAATAAATTGTTGCAATAAAAATTTGACCCTTTCTTATCCTCTAGATTCTATTAAAAAGCTTCAAAATTGTTTTTAAGTAAAAACATTCGCGTCAGTCACTTACTACCACCGTATTTAAATCTTGTGCTGCTTGCAGCTTAGAAAACAAATTTCCTAGAACACATATATACACATTAATAACCAAACAATTGGACATTGAATACAATACAACAACGTTTCTCTCATTTAGCATTATCTTTCATTCTAAAAGAATGTCATCGAATTTAATAGTTGTCGCACCGAGAAACACCGTAAATGAATTTTATCGCGTAGAAAATTCGCGAGTGCGTCCGCACAGGGAAAACGCGTTATCACCTTTCGCAATTCCGCAGGCGAAACACAGCGCGTCCCGCAGGTAATCGTCCATTTGTCCGCGCGATTCCATCGCGCACGCGACTCCCCGCGTTTATGTGTCGGCAATCGTCGATACTATTTTATAGCGCAAAAAGCGATAAATTGTACAGCTAGCGCCTTCGAGAAACCGGTGCCCATAAAAGGCTCCCACCTCCCCCCGCCCGTCGCTCCGCTACCGTTCCGCGCGTCGCTTCGCCCGCGCAATTTGCCACCGCTTTTACGCTCGCGAGGAGAAAAATATTGTCGCGAACAGTCACCCTTAGGGAGGGGTGGGAACAGCTAAACTAGTATTGCTACCTGCTAAGTGGCACATTACGGGCCACGGCTTTAAAAAGCCGCGATAAATCCAACGATATTTCGTTACTCGCACTCGAACGACCCGTGTACCGGCCGTTACCAACGGATCTACATTTTTCCATAATTTTACGGCTACGCGAAGATCTAGATCGATCCCATGGAAGTCCGTTTTCCAGCGAGCGCTGGCTGCATCTCGAACGGTGGATTGCGAATGGCTTGATTTCTTTCAGCAGCAGACGATTGCGAGCGACTGCTAATCAAAATTTTCAATAGCGGACTCTAAGCATTATTAGAAACTTTTAGATCATGTTTTAAATCATTTTAATGTTATTAAAATTGCTATGCACTCAGCAGAGAAATTAAAGTGGCGTTAACTTTGGTCATAAAATTATTGATATTTGAACAGTTGTAACTTCGTTAAAAACTGTCATAAAATTATGAAATTTTCTTTAGATTAGAGTATAAAATCTGTACTTAATGACACTATATTTTAATTTTTAATATCACGTATATCTATGACTGTAGTGCCCTAAACTGACTGTAGTATCTTAAAGGTTCATGATACTAAAAAAGTACAAGATTTAACACCCTCTATGAAGCAGCAAAAATTTTTGCCAACTATTTCGTTTACAGCATCGTAAAGCTTGAACCTTTCCCTTTAATTTAAGGGCCCGACTGAGTCGCTACGATATTCTGTCACAAAGTTACAACACTTTAAATAGTAAATATGCCGCCGGCGTTAGAACAACCGAGGGGAGGTTGCACGGTCAGACTTGTACCTCGCGTGTACGTGTTTTCTCTATCATAATTATGCGTGAGATTAAAAATTAGAATACGGCGTCGTGAAGTAAAAACATCAAGCTTTAATTTATAATTATGGTCATAACTTTGGGACAACTTTTAACAGAGTTACTGCTGCTCAAAGACTGACAATTTGCCGGTCAAAAATCAATGACGCTTTAAAATCATAATTGTTGTATGAATTACAAAATTACATTTCATATGTATAAAATGCATCAGGGTGGAAATGATAATGTTATAAAATATAAATATCATAAAATGGAAATATTATAGGTCAGTAAAACTATTTTGAATTTCGAGTTAAAATGACTTCGACCACGGAGGGTTTACTTTCTTATTCTTATTGTGCTATTGAGTTTATTCTACCTGTTTGAATAAATGAATAAATAAATAATAATGTCTGAATAGAATTTTTCTAGGAATTAGATTATGGAGACATTGGACCAGAGAATTGACAATTTATGCGAACTAGTATCGCGCCAACCCTTGCGATACGATATGAAAAATATGTCTTCCTAAACGTTGATCAAATTGAACATAATCGCGCATCCCGCATCATCGATAGATCGCCACGACTTCGATCCCGTCGAATGCTCGATTCGCCGCGGATATATTACTAGAATGAATGGTCTGAAACTGTCATTAGAACCTTGTCCCGTATCCTCGCGTTCATTTCGCGCCCGTGCATGCGTGATCGAAACGAAACGGCGCATCGGCACGATGAGACGGCAAGCGTGTGCTTAATACGGTAAACCGTCGGATCCCCCACTTTTACGAGGGCCACTCGGACGTTTACGGTCGGCGCATAAACTGCGCTTTTGTGAACTAGAACGACGCGATACGAGAAGTTGATGCACTTAAACTGCGGACCGCGTGCCTCGGCGGCGGCGTGCGCGCGCGCGCGCGCGCCCGTTCCGAACTTGCCCGATAACGCGCGACCGTAACCCTCCTGTAATTTCCTGCCGCGGCTTATCGGTTATTTAGAGAGTGGCCACTGGAAAATGACGAGGACGTAACGCGTCTCCGCGAGAGCGGAGGTGCACTCTGCCGAACTCGGTGTCCGGCATTTCGTCGATCTTCGCTCGCCGCGGCGACTGTGTTCATATCTTACCAAAGGAAATCACTTTCTTGAGATCGGTCCGAATGACTAAACTTTAAATTCAGATATTATTTCGACTAATTTGCTAAATAATAAGTAAAATAAATATTTATTTGAGTTGCAATTGATTAGAGTGATATTAAAGTAAAAAGAGATTTTTTTCAATTCTTTCTGTCAGACATTTGAAAAGATAGGTTTTGGAGATTCCGGTAATTTTCAATTTCGGTCAAATTGTTGTTAATATAGTTAGTTAATTTTATTAAAATATACAGTTCGATTAAAGAAGGCACATTTGAGCAATCTTTTGAAACGAATTATATGTTAGGAGATAACGAAATAGTTTAGAAGATAATTGAGAACGTCTCTTCAAATCGGACAACTTGTTACATAATTGTATAGATTTATTCATTAGTAAAATATGTTTGTTATTGAATTTAATCTACACTGTATGTCTTAGAAATGATGGAACCGTGAAAACATTGTACTAGAACAATATTTCTCTCTCTAAAAGTTGTAAATTTTGCCACGAAACCTATGAAATCGTGTCTTCAATCAAATCATAACATCACTTTAATTAAATAATAATTACCTCGTCCGTGAAAATCGACGAAACAACTACACTCTGCGACGCCCGCGCAGCCGGACAATTTCGCCTCCTCTCACGTTTCGTCGACGATACTCGACGGCCCCGCGAGAACCTAACGCCGGCGCCGGGAATTTATCCGCGACGGAAGTGGAATTCGACGCTCGAACTGTTTTCGGGCGAGTTTATTCGAAATCGGAACAATAGGACGATTTATGCGGCCCGCTGAATGGACGGCGGGAGAGTTATCGACAGAGACTGCTGCCTCGTTGCGGACGATATTATTGATACATACCGCTGAACCGGGCCCCGGCCACCCTGCCGCGCCAGCTCTGTAATAAAATGCAAACGCCCGGCATTAGCAAACAACGCCTCTGTTATCTGGAAACCATGGCATTCCCCGAAAGCCATCGCAAAACAATCTATTTTCTCCTGGTGGACTTTGTTGCGGGCTGTTCCTTAAATTGCGACGTTGAACGGCGACGCTTGCACTTTGACACTGCGATGTTCGATTTGATAGAGATCCTAGTTTGAAGGAAAAAGTGAATGTTTAATTGTAGGAACTTTTTCCTATGCAGTAGTTTGAAATAGTCCTCTTGCAATAGTTTTCTTGCAATAGTCCTCTTGCAATGGTTTTCTTGCAATAGTCCTCTTGCAATGGTTTTCTTGCAATAATCCTCTTGCAATTTTCCTCTACAATTAACTGTTCCAGTAAATCTCACGTATAGTGAGAACTGTAACACTGTGAAAACTTTTTCTAAATAACGCTAGGCTTCGATAACGATTACGAAGGAAAATGTATTTTTATAATTTCTTCACTTATGTCAAACACGCACGCGGTATGAAGATTCGTTGTTTACGTATATATTTTTTAATTACTTTTGCAATATTTTATGCTAAATGGAAAGATTATTGTATTTCGATATTAGGGTGTCCCATAAGTTCAGGTTCGCGAATTGAAAACGCAGCTCGATGAATATTTTGCAAGTAAGTCTTAATCCTTTTAGACGTAGGGCATAACGAGGTTTCCTGAGAGAATGAAGGAGCTAATAGAGCGGAACGGGTCATAGATAGCACAATAAATCAACTTTAAACAACAAATATCATCTATTGATTTATCATAGAAGAAGGAAGAGACTTGAACTACTTTTATATACCGTAAATGATTTTTCCAGTTAATTCGTATTTATTTAAATAGACGACGTAGAAATCGCAGCTGTCCTAGTCCTCAAATACTTTCGTGTATTAGTGTGCGCAGCCTGACAATTAGTATAACCGGAACGAATGTGTTCAGAATCATCGAATTAACAGCGGCCCGAGTTAACCCGAGCAAACGACACGGACGTTTGTTCCGCCTCGAACGGGGCACAAGGAGGGGCAGATCCTCTCGCGGACTAGCAAATTGAATCAATTCGTGCCGACCTAAGAGAGAAGTCACTTCGTTACCCGGAGAGCTCCCCCTCCTCCCTCCCCCCTCCCTCTCCGTTGTCGCGGTCTTTGACAAGAGGAAGTTCGCGAACGGATTTCGATTTTTCCGCGAGAAACCCTCCTCCGCGGAAGTTCGCCGAAACTCTGCGGCAAGAGCTCGGCGAAGGGAGAGTGTCCGGCACCAGCCCCTATTTATTTGATTAGTCAACTTTTCGCTCGGCGGCGCCGGAACAGTTAACTTCCGTAATTTCGTTCCGATAATTATCATGATTTAGGGCCGGGCGAACGGAGGGGGGGGGGGGGGGGGGGGTGGGTCTAACTAACGGCGGTCCGGAACTTTCCGGAATCTGGCCATTAATGCGGAGATGAGCGATAATACCGGGTTGCGCACTTTCATCCCCCGATATGTAGGCCCTCGGCGACGAATTACGACCGTGAGATCCATGACGCGGCTCTTATTTTCGATTTCGAGGAGAGCGCCGTTCGCGTTCTGTGTCTTGCCGCGCTCGAAACGCGATGGGGAACGCAGTCAATTCTATTCGACGAGATATAGTAATTATATGATTTAGTATATCGATCTATATAAATTGGTCTCGATACAAGTTTGTTTGAATACAATTTCGAAATGATCCGAATAAAATTTTATTCGGTTCAGAATTTATTCATAGAAAAATTCATATCCAAGGGATTGATTTGGATAGAAATGGTATAGAATATAAAGTGTTTGTTTTCCATGGCTTATCGATTTAATTCGTTCATATTGCTTTTTCGAATTATTCGAATAAAGAATTTTTCAAACAATTTGAATATAGAATTATACGAAATATTCGAATACAAAATTAGTCGACTGAAGAATTATTCAAATACAAACTTAGTCGACTGAAGAATTATTAAAATACAAAATTATTCGATTCAAGAATTATTCGAATAACAAAATCATTCGAATACAGGATTATTCAACTGAAAAATTATTTGAATGCAGAATCATTCCAAATACAGAATTATTTGAATGAAGTATTATTCGAATACAGAATTATTCCAATGAAGGATTATTCAAATATAGAATTATTCGAATGAAGAATTACTTGAATATAGAATTATTCGAATGAAGAATTGTTCGAATACTGAAATATTTCAATGAATTTAAGAATGAGATTATATGAGACTAAAAGAAATCCATTCAAGTAATCATCTTAAACAAATATCTCTCCAAAACAATAATCCGAATAAAACCCAACTGCGATCAGATAACATAGACAACCCTCGCCTCCGCCATAAACGCATGAAATCATCGATCCAGTGACAACATAGCGCGAGCGAAGGCGACTGCATAGAAGCAGAACTAACGACGAAACGGAGCGTCTTGTTAAGGCGATTTTCGCTAGAGCCTGCAGGAAATGGTCCAAGTTCAACAAGCTTCCCATTCAAAACAGTCTCGAGGAGTCAGAGCGACGGTCGAAAAATTGGCACACGCCCGGAATCGGGCCGCCAACGGCGCGTGAATCAGCGATTAGCATGGCAGTGAGCGCGGGAAATTTGAAAACAAGATCGGCCCCGAGTCTCGAGCCTGACGATGACCCAACCAACGGGACGGAGAGCGCTCGAGAACGGTCCAATTCATCCGACGAGCTCATTATACGGGAACCCTACCGTGTGCTGGGTCGCTTTCCGTCCCCTCCTGCTTAAAACCTTGAAATTACAAGCGTCGTTTTCTTTCCACGGCGTCGTTGCATTCTAATTGTAAACGAGCGCCGGCCGGGAACACGGTGACAGTATTATAATGGTCCGTCATCCTTGCAAATTTACTGTTCACGGTGTTCGCTTTAAGTTCAAGTAAGTAGGAACCCGTTAAGTCCATTAAATCCTTGACTATAGCGTTCAACATGTATTAGCTTATAAATGCGACGGCGAGACATATGTTCCAATTTTTATGGAGCGCTGTAATAGTAATATTTGAACTTTTATTTATATTTGATTTTATACTTATATTTCTATTTTTACATTTATATTTTAATTTGTACCTCTATTTAAATTTATACTTGTATTTGCATTTTTAGATTTAGATTTAATTTGATATTTATATTTTTATATTTGAGTTTATATATGCATACTTATATTTATATTATTATATTGATGTTTTTATTTGTATTTGAATTTTTATTATATCTACCTATATTTGATTTCAAAAGAGTGTTCTTATAATTATTAATATATAAATTAATAATTTATCTGGTCATTTCGATAGTGTTAAATAAACAGAAGCAGTGTCTCCGTGATATTAGCTTGTCAAGCAGCACTGACTGACTCAAAATTCGCGGTCGACGGCATTTCGTCCAGCAGTCTCGCGGCAACATTCGACCTCAAAGCTTGCTGATTCACGAGAATCCCAGGCCAGAACGAGTGCTGCGCCTCGTTCGACCGTGAACCGTTCCTTATGCAAAAGAAAATGCAAAACGGCAGCCAGTTCAGCAGCCCGGCATCGCGTCCCAGCGGATGTCCGTCGGTTGTAAAGCGTCGGTCAGCTCGTGTTGCGGCTTTCACGCGGCTGAGAGCATCGGGAATCTCGGCCGCGTATATTTCCAGGCTGCAACGGTAGCCTGATGAGCTTAGCACCGCATACATCTTTTCGAGCCGCGAGTCCCCGGCTTTTGAGGCCGGCCACAATCCATTGTCCCCACCCCGCGTTAAGATTCCGACGGAGTTACGACGCCGTCGGCTCGCAGGTGCGCACACCTTTGTCGATGTCGCCCGCGTTCCCCGTGACGCGGAGAATTCGACTATCTCCCGCTTTGTTAGCCGGCTTTGACGTGGATATTAGGTTCCTGCGGGCCGCGGCTGGTAATTCCGATTTTAAAGGAACTCGACGGCGAGCGCGCGATGTTTCCCGCGAAACTGGGCCGCGTGCGGCGACGCAGGCAAATTATTTTCGGGAAGATAACGAGCGCGTCGCGGCGCATTCGAACGCGAACCCGTTTGTCCGCGGAATACAGGATATACACCGCCGCTGCGATTTTTCCCGACCAACCGGAAACGTCTTCGCGAATTTCTGAATCGCGAGCTTTCGCGTTTGCTGAGCCGACGGTATTTTTACTCGCTGCTTTTCCGGCTCCGTCTAGATGGTCTCCTGCAATTAGGACGTCTGATTAATGCTAGGTTCATAGAACTCCGAATAACGAGTCACTATCTTGTTAACTTAAATAAGTTATTTAATAGTCGTGGCGAATATTAAAATAATAGAACAAATAATTTAATTTTGCTTTTACGAACTGAGAAAAGAATGCCTGCTTTCAGTGCTCCGTAAATTTACTGCTAAAATAATTGAATTTTAATTCATACTAATTTCTAATGACCAGAACTTAACAACGAGATTAATTATTATAGAAAATAATTTTTACTCGAATTTTTAATACTCTGTCGCGGTTTATAAATTGTTTCTTTTTAAATGTTTCGTAAAATCTGAAGAAAATGTAAAGAAATGTAAAAATCCATGCTATTGCCGTCAAATAGATTTTTTTTAAATAACATGTATTAAAGAAACAGATAACAGTTCAATTAAGGGGCTTTTATAAACATTTCTAGTTTTAGAAACGCAAATCCCAAGGTTCGCTGTCTTTTATTATTATTGTTACGACACGTTCAACGCTTTTATCTCGTCCGCCATTTGCTTCGCTTTTTACGGTTCGGAACGGCGGAGAAATTTCAAATCAGGAGTCTCTCATGGTGCACGCGGGAAGTTAGTGCAGTTAATAAGCGAGAGCACGAGGCAATGCATCCGATATAAAGAGAGAAAGAGAGAGAGAGAAAGAACCGTCGGAGAATTTGTACGGAATCAGTGTTAATTTGGACGCATCCCTATCGTTCCCATTCCCGGAACAGCCGGCTCAGCCCCGCCCAGCGCACCCGAAACATTTTTCCGTGGATTTTCATACAGAGGAACCTTCATTAAACTTTCCTGCGCTGCGTGTATTTTAATAACAAGTCCCGGGATCCGCCGGTGCACGGCCGCGCGTTTATTAAACGTAACACGGCCGGCGTATCGTGTCTAACATAAGGAAAACAGAATGCCGGGGGTGCGCGCCTACCGATAATGCTTCTTTCGCGTTTTAAATATTTTGCCAATAAGGAAACATTCCTTCGCGACGAAATTATGAAAATCATTACCGCGCGATTTGCTCATTAAAAATTTCAGCCGACCCTTTTATGATTCTGATATATGAATGCAAGGTTTTAAATGTATTAATTTACGATTAATAAGTCGTTAAAATTCGTTCAATATTGAATGAAATTTATTTGAATTTATTCAACACACCCGTCTCGCGGGATAAATATTATAATAGAAATGAATAAAAATTAGAATAAATGTCATATTGTTACTTACATTAAATAGCAATAAGGTATCTGATTTTAATACTTTTTAAATCTAATGTTAAATATTTTTATAAAATGTATAATATATTATACATTTTTTTCTGCTGTCTCTAGAATTATTTTTCTTCCATTCATAATATTCGATAAATATAAGATTAATTATGACCCACAGTAATTGTATCCTCTATTTTATAACCGGTCGCGTTTTTCCTGGTTGTCAATGCAAAATGGAAACTACACGGAACACGTTGTGCGGTGAATTATGGCAGCGGTTTGTGCGCAAAGTTCGCCAGTCACGGCGCTTATTTGGTCGTCGAAATGCAAGCTGCATAGAGAGGCGACGCAGCATTGATGGATAAATTATTCGCAGTACAGAATGTCCTCAATAAACATGTCCTGCGATAAAGTGCATCTTGGGCATTGCATTTTGCACGAGGATCGAATGGAGGAATCTGCAATGGAGACCGCTGAACAGTTGCGCCGTATTTTTCATACCGAATACCGGATTCTCACGCAGGGTTGTATAATGCTTCCAAAAGAATTTCCATCGAAATACCTTAATTTACAACGTTGCCAATGTTGCTGAATAAAAATTAATCTGTATGCGTTAACCCTTTGATATTGGGAATAACTAGTCTGAGGCACTTCTAAAAATTGCTAAATTATTTTTCTAAAGAATTTTCACTTTAATAATGCGTTCGATAGCAGCACCACTAGTGTATACATTGTTGTATTATAAATTCTCTGAATACAAAAATTATATAAAACTGTATAGTTTATTTTTGTATATTCTGATACTAGGATATTCTATTTTATAATAATTTCATTCAGGTTCGCTACTAGGTGTATGTATATATATAATACGTGTGAAAGATGTATATATAATACAATGACTAAATAATAAGGTAATTAAGTTATTAATAGTTATTAAGTTTAGATAATAGAACCAGAATATTGTCACAATAGATGTTCGAATAAGGAAGTCTCTATTGTGTTCACAAATTAAAGTTAAGGTTCTTTACATGAAATATAAAATAGTGAACGTATTGAAACATAAATCTAAACAAATGTTAAACTTTCAATTTAAGATTCTTAAAAATTTGTATACAGTGAAAATAATTATAAGAAATATAAATGGTATTTTGTGTTAAAACTACCGAGAACCTAAATGCAACTAACAAAATATAACTACCGAAGAGAAAATCGAGCATGTCGCTAATGATCTCGAAGCCGACCCCTAAACCCCGCCTAAAAAAATGAAGAAAACATTTATACGCGTAACAGAGTGGAATCCAGCAACGAACCGAATGAACAAACAGACAGAGCCGTATCGGGACAGCTTCGTCGATGCATTGGCCAAATATTATTCGAGCAAGAAAGGATGCTGTTTCGCCTTGCCGGGGGAAATGCGGGATTCGTCGGTACTTTTCCGCGCGGCTTTTCTCGAAATTCAAATGGGTCAGCTTTTTGTCCCGGCCAGGGCGATGTTCTCCGGCGTCGTCGCTCGACTTCTTCGGCTTGTTTTTATGTGGGTCAGCGGGCGTTATTTAACCGAGCCCCATGCCGGCGAGACAGGATTTTCTCAGCCGCGGCCTCTCGTTGTCGTCGCTGGTCTCCCCTCCCTCCCCTCTCTCTCCTCCTTCGCACCACCGAGAACCATTTCGGCGGACACGTATTACAGAAACAACGCTTAAACCTCGTCCAGTTAGAGTCGTTAAACTTCGAACCGCACTCCGCGTAGAGCTTTCAGCGGCATGTTTGCGCGCGGCAAAGCCGCGAAACATTCGTGGCCCGTATGGCCAACCCTCCCCCCCAACGACGAAAGTCGGTTTGCAGGGAATTAACCGAGACCCGGTTGATTCCGGTGACCGATTGCCGCCGAGCCGAGTCGATAATTGTCCCGCAGCGCATTTCGAAAATTCCCTGCGACACCGCCGGCCGTTCCCATCGCCCTTTGTTACGCTTTATCTTCGATAGTAGAAGTCGTTTAGTGACGATGGAGGGATGATGAGATGATTAATTATGTTTAGAGTCTTCTATGTTATATAATTAATATTATTATATTATATTAGTGTAGTATGTCGTAACGATGAAGGGATGATATGATGGCTAATTAAGTCTAGAGTCATCTATATTATATAATTAATATTATTATACCTTATTATTATAGTATAATATATAGAATCGATAGAGGACTAATAAGATGATTAAGTAGCTTTAGATTCTTCTATATTATACAATTAATATTATTATATTATATTAGTATAATATTCAGCAACGACAGAGGCATGATAAGCTGGCTAATTAAATCTAGGGTCATCTATGTTATGAAATTAATATTATTATAGCATAACATATAGAAACGATGGAGGGTCGATAATATGGTTAATTAACGCTATCATTATATTATATAATCATTACGTAGGTATAGCAGCACCTTTCTGTCATCCCAGATTGATTAATCTCCAAAAAATTATTTCTATTAATTACATTTAACAAGTAATACATTCACAACCAATTCGATCAATTAAATTAAGGGATTTACAAGTGAACAAGTCGCACACTAGTCCAGATTACACTGTAAAAGTTAACCAAATCCATAATGAATATTTTTATCACCGTCAGTATCCAATCCAGCTCGTATCACAGTGAACAACAATGGATCGTATTTTTACTAAATAAAACTCGGGTTTCTCTCGTTCGACCCACGCGGTCCGCGAACGATACGGGTCAAACAAAAATTATTTTATCGGCGCGAAAGCAGTTTTTAATATACACGTACGTACGGATAGAAGTAATCGTTAAATAAACACGATCCGGCCGTTGTTTTTTTCCTGTCCGCCGGCGACGTTTTTTTTTTCTCTGTTATCCGATCGATGCGCTTTCGTCCCGCAGATCCGTAAATCCGAATGCTTACACGTCACCGCAGAAATCACGCGTGAAAAATCCCCGCGCGCGCTTTTACTTGTCTCGCGTTCTCATTCTGGCCAGATATTTTTCCATATTTCTGCTTGTTAGGTAGTAGAGCGCACGGTCTAGAGAGACGGGGGGGAAAGAGAGATAGAGAGAGATAGAGACAGTACGGTTTATCACGGCGAAGTCTCTTCCTCCCAATAATTCCACGGGAATATCCGTGTTCATACGTCTCTCTCTTTCTCTCTCGGCGTGACAGAGCCGGGGACGGATTATTTCAACAATGTTCTCCTTAGACGACGGTGAGACGCGACATTTCTCGAGATTAAAAAAGCTTCGATCCGCGCGGTTACCGGGCTTCGATGCCCGGCGACGACCAGAAAAAGACGACGCGTATCGCGTTTATGCATTATTCATCGATCGAAGGGAAATAAAATGTCCCGGCTGTCACTGTCGGCGAATCTGCTCGCTCCAATAATGTTCGGGCTCGGATGCCGCGGACTTCGATCCCTACGTGTAACACAGACCCCTCCAACCCGCGGCGGAGGGGGAAGTCTGTGCACGCGTTCCCGTGCTTCCTGTTATCAGCTCGTTACACATCGAACGTAGTCGCGTTGTTCGACCGCGACCCAGATTTCCCTAGCTTGCTTTTCTAACGTTCCGCGGAATTATCCAAAATTCGGTCGCTGGTTTCTACGTAGCGGGGTCTTCTTATCGAAGCCACTCGGTGCCAAGAGAATATTGGAGAAATTATTTCGATGCTTCGATGGCGATAAAGTGCGTCTTGAATAGTCAATTTGTGTAGTGCTTTTAACGAGGGAGGATATTTTTAGGACTATTGCTTCGGCTTTTTTTTAATACAGCCTTGAGAGTCGTCGTTATAAGATTATTAAGAATTTTTTGTTATACTGCGTTATATTATAATTATATTAATATTATTATATTATGTTTAATATTATCTTGTAACAGTTATATTTTACTACATATATATTATACAGTTAGATTTTATATTATTATTATATTATAACTACATCATATAAAAAAGTTATGTTTTATAATATTATTATTATACTACTTTTATATTATGATATATAGTTATATTTTATATTAGTAGTGTTTTTTTTTATTAATAGTGCTTGGGTGTCGGTAGTTTTAACATTAAAATAAGAGACTAGTTTTAAAAGTTCATTTAATTTTATTTTCAATATTTTCTGACGAATTCTTCTTGATCCCAGAGCAATTTCTCAAAGAATTTCCGAGTCGCTGCATATTAATAGCAATAATATCGAGAACGTACGAGCAGATACTGTAGTCAGAAAATTGAATTCTCCGTTCCCGGAGAGAGGAGAACGTCTGAAGGTACTGGACTATCTAATTTGTAACATGGCCTGTCACGCGAGGAGAAAGAATATACGGGGGGGGGGGGTTGCAATTTCAGAAAATCTGTAAGCCCGCGGTAGAACCGGTGTCTACTTTTGCATCTGACTTTCTGCGAGCATATTTCATGTTGGACAGATACAGTGTCCAATATCCTGTAGGACGTTGGTTCTCCGCGACTATCCAACAATCTTTCCATCTATCTGTCCATCTGTCTATCTGCTGGTTCATGCAAAACGTCGACCGAATCGACCGGAACCTTGCTTCTAATAATATTTATAGAAAGATTGAAATTTTATCAAAATTATTCGATATGATATTTATAATAAAAAATTCAAAGTTTCCGGTTTAATGTTGGAAATACCGAGTCCAAATGCAAGTAATGTTTACATTATAATAATATGATATATAATAGTATAATGTAGTATAAACGTATTATATAATAATAATATAAAGTATAACTATGTGATATAATATGAACATTATACAAGAATAGTATAAAATATAACTATACAATATAGCATAAACATGATATAAGGATAGTATAAAATGTAACTTTATAATATAATATACACATAGTATAATAATAATAGAAAGTATATCTAAACACTATAATATAAACATAATATAAAGTATAACAATATAGTATAATGTGAACATATTCTAATAATAATATAGAATATAATTATATAATATAATACAAACATGATATAAGAATAGTATAAAATATAGCTTTATAATATAACATACACATAGTATAATAATAATAGGAAATATATCTATATAATATAAAATAACTATAAAATATAATATAATCGTAATACAATAATAATATATATACAATAAAATGCAAGATAGTATAAACTATACATTTACAACACTGATAAGATTGTGTAAATACGCGTATGGAATAAGGTGGAAAGCAGGGAGAGGGTCGGCGAGAGGATTTCTCAGAATCCAATGATCGGAGAGTTATAGGTCCGAGACACATCGGATTAATATGTGCAGCGGGTCCCGTGTTACACAATAGTTCTGAATTGGGCTGGCCCCTAGCCGCGCTTCCGTCTCTGCCACTACCAATTACAGAAGCTCTACAGGAAACTTAGGCATCGCCGTACAACCGTGCTCGTGCTGCCGGTCTATAACTTCGATAATGACATTTCGCGGAGCCCTCGTCGCCAAGCATTAACGAACTTCTGACTGGAGGTCGAATTTTTTTTTCTTCTTCTTCTGAGAGTCGAAGTAATTTCGCTAATAGCTTTCGCGAGCTTCTTCGCCCGCAGTTCGAGCCGGTCGGGAATTAGAAACCTCCTCGTTTGACTCCGGCTGGACCACATGTCCAGCTACAATGTGTTACGATGCTACATACTATACCGCCGTCGCATAAATATTTAATTTCTTGCTTCTCCATTTGTTCGAATAGCAATTTAGAAATGTGCTAGAGTCATATGTACATAATCTGATATATGATTTTAACTGAACGGCGCTTTATTAGCAGAAATGAGTAGGATAAGATAATAAACAAAGTGTCTCAAAAGTTATTTTCAATCGAGAAATAAGATGATTTGGAGTAACTTTTTCCTTAGCGAAAATTAAATCCGCATCTTCGTTTGCGAGTTATTAACGAAATACAGTGACCAATGAGAGGCGAGCACGGCGCGCAAAGTCTAGCTCCGTTCATTAGCTCGATCGCTTCGCGCCAGCTAATCTTACCTTTCATTGGTCAGTGTTTATCATTAATAACTCGTTAACGAAGCCGCTGATTGCATTTTTGCTAAGGAAAAAATTACTTCAAATAACCTCATAAACACATCAGTCCTCAATTATATGTGACTTTTAAGCTACCTTGTATAATTTAATCAATAAAACAACGGTCGGAACATATAAAATATCGCGTACATAATAAATATTCATGCAGATGATAAATAACTCTGCAGATGGACTCGTTAAAATTATTCAGGACCGCAATAATTATATATTCAGCTTGCACGAACATTTTTATTTAGCGGAATCCGCCGCAGTCTGATAACAAATGAAGAACGTCCGAACAAAAGTAATGCCTTTGATGTAACAGCCGCGGGAATTGCTCAAACGCGACGCGCAACAAAAATGAAATAAAACCTCGCGAATTATTCAGAATTAGAATCCTGTTAATCCGCATGGTCGCGAACGATTTGCATAAATATTCGATGGTCCGTGCTCGTTAATCGCGCGGTGAACGATGTTACAAACGAGGGATGGCCACTATTGTAATTACGAAGAAAATGAACGGTACAGTTATTGTTAGTAATAGCTGCAGATTCTGCTCGTAAGTTTCGGAAGTTACAGGGAACGACTCTCGTAAACTATGTTAATCCCATTCGTTCTGGGTGCATAGCTGATGACAGTACAATTATTGTTAATTGCTACAGATTCAACTCGCGAGTTTATGAACTTTCTGGGACGGGTGGGTCTCATAAACTACGTTAATCACGGGGAATCTTCGTACAAAACGTTTGTAATTCGTTTAGTTTAATTCTCTTAACTTTTTAATGGTTTCACGTAATTCCGGCGAACTTCTTACTCAATCGTATTCAATGAACGCGCACCATTGTTATTAAAGGACGAATCATTTCTATGATAATCGCGCCGTCGCTGTGCACGAGTAATAATTCGAACAATTTCTCGTTCTAGATTAATTAAAAAAATTCTTTACTCGGATAATACGAAAAAGTAACAGGAAAAAGCGTTTTCTATTCTATCATTTTATTCCAATAAATTATATTCTGTATGAATTCCTGTAAAAAAAGTCTTATAAATTAATATCGATTGATTATATTCGTTTGACAGTGTCGAAGAAAATTTGTTTGGACTAAATATGTATTTTACATTATGAAATAAAATTTCATTTATCAGTCTTTATCTCATAACAGTGATTCGAATGGAAGGTTCGTTAACCCCTTGCACTATAATAACGAGTTAGACTCGTGGTAAAGATTTTATTGTAATATGAATATTATTAATTTCTTCTGCGTCGAAAAAATTGTTCGATCCTATTAGGAAAATGATTAAGTACGAATAAGTGCTAATCGTCGCATTATGAAAGGATTGATAGTGCAAGGGGTTAGACTTTGCTTTCGAACAAGTTCTCCGAATCTTCTGCATTGACAGGAGCCAGCCGCGGTCCCAGTAATTCGCGAGTACGTTCTGGAGCATCTATCCGGGGCCGGCCGGAAGTTTCCGGCAGCCGCCGATTCCACGGTTGAAACGCATCGCATGAATATGGCGAAGAAGTTCCGTCGCCGAAGTTGCCGGCCGCGAGGGAGAGAGCGGCCGCTCCGCGAAAGAACTCAAAGTTTCTCACGTGCGTGCTTTATGGTGGATATCGGGGGACGGCCGGCATTCAAGTGCCTCGCGGAGGTTCCTTTTTGTCGGGCGAATAACGACAGACCGCTTTTATTCTCCGTCTTCCGCGGCAGCCCGACCCCTTCCCTTTCTCTCTTTCTCTCTTACTCTATCCTAACAGCTCTCTCTCTCTCTCTCTCTTTCCCTATCCTCTCGGCTCTCTCTGTCCTCTTCCCTCTCTCGCTCCCTTTTATTCCCGCGGAGCGAAGTGTCTTATAAACTTTCCGCGTCCCGGCCCGCGCTCGAGTTATTCCCGTCAAATATACGGGACGCGGGGGGCACCTCCCCCGGAACCGGGGAACGCGGCTGGAAAATTTACAGGCGCATTTTACGGTTCAATAGCGGCGGCGAACGCAGCTGTCCGGGCTCTTCGTTTCGCGAATCTTTGTTTACGGCGCCGGAATCGGCCCCGGCTAGGGACTCGTAACCGTTCGCGGCTATAAAGAAGACAGCAGCCTTAAAAAGGGACTCCGATGCGACGGTCGCCGCGCTTAAACTCGCCGGGATTACCTCTTCCCCTCCCCCCTCCCCCTTGGCAGCCTCGCGCGTTGCGTCTCTCCGCGGGAAAACGGCAAGCTCTCGTTATTTATCGCGGCGTTCGCCGCTTTTCAAGTCCAATCACAATTGTATCGAAGACTTTGCGCGCTCGTCGCGAGACATCGCCGGGTCCCGACGTCTTCAGTCTTTTCGAAGCGGAAATCAATTTCTGCTCGGCTCCGGGTCCTTGAATTAGGGCTGCAAGATTTTATTTCGCGATTTATGGGAACGGAATATCGCGCGGATTGAGGATTTTATGCGTTTCGAAATAAAGTCGGGCGAAATTTTATTCGAATAATTGATAGAAGATAAAGATTACAATTTTAATCGATACTGTGAAATAATTATTCAATCGGATGGGACATTTATTTACATAAAGATTGATGAGGTTTTAGTCGAATAAAAATTTATTCGAATACATAGAGAGAATAATAATAAATAGAGAATTTATTACTCGATTAAATAGATAGAATGATTTGTCGTGAGTAACAACTAATCATTAATTGAATAAAATATTCGATTAAAAACCAATCATTTTAATAATTTATCGAATGTTTCATACTAAAAAGGATTCATTCGAATAACCAAATATGATAATTTTCTACTCCATTAAATAGATAAAATATTTAATATCGAATAATCTTTATTCGAATAAAACTCCTCTTACCTTCATCCGAAGAATCAAATAAATGCGTATTCGAAGCAAATCGACCAATGCATTATCATAAATTCTGAACTAATTGATATTATAAAAAAATCTAGACTGCTAAAATATTATTAAATGATATAGCATGGTTAACATTTTCGTAAAAAAGTATTCCAGAACTTATTTTCGCATTTTTCCCTACTCGGAACTCGAGTATACGCAAATGGCGGCAGGATCGGCAAGAAACAGAGCGTTTCGCAGTCCGCTGGGAGAGGAAGCGCGAAACAAGAAGCGAACAAAGGTGAAGTCCGTGCCAGAATAGTTTTATCTTTTGTATGGAGAATTTGTCAAGGAATCGCCGCGACAGCGGCGACGCGCCGAAAAATTTCCTGGCACCGTTTCCGACGCGGGCGGTTCACGGACGTAAAGAGGTCGGAAGTTCCCGAGGCATCAACGGCGACGGGTTTATCGTCGGACCCAAGTGATTTCGTGATCGAAACGAAGACAATGCTCGCGGCTGGCTAGCGAGGGCGGCGATCGCCTGCACGTCGCTCGGCGAAGGGCGCGTTGATTGGAGCGTTGTTAGACGAGAACGGTGACAATTAACGCCCCCGTTGTGGCCGTTTACCGTCGTTGATCGGCTTCCGAACGGGGCTCGTTTATTAATCCGTGGACGGCCGTCCGTTAAAGTCGTCCCGAGGAGTCGATTGGTCGTTAACGTTACACGTGACCGGGAAACCGACGACGATCACGGGAGACGCCGCGATTTCACCTGGCGCACCGCGAATCAGCTTAGAAATGGCTCCCCGGTGGGTCGGTCTATCTGAAACGAGAACGCGAATCCTCGATCAGCCTCGACTGCTCTCGTCCGAAGCTACCTCGTTCGTCCCATGCATCCCTGGGAACTTTGATTTCCAACGATCGCGCCTTATTATGTCCCATTTCTTACGCTGATTTCGAAATTGCGGCGCAACGATGCTCGTTCTTAGACGAATCTCCCTGCAAATTCGACGTTTCATCGTGATTCCTTTCTGCGGCGTGCACATCTTTCTGGCATCTTGTCCTAGGTCTAAGGATAATCTAGAATTGATATAATGTATACAGTCAGTAGCAAAGTTTAAGCATTGATTATTTTTATCTGAAAGATTGCAGATCTTTGAATAACTGTAATTGTGTTAAAAGGTATCGTAACATTATGATTCTCTTTCTAAATTAACTCTTTACAGTTGTAATAGGTTTATATATAGATTTCATGCTAATCAGAATTTATTCTAATTTTTAAACAAAGTTTATTAATCCTGAGCCCGTGTAACTTTCAGGTCACAAGATAATGTGTCAACATTTTCCCAAATAATTTTAAATTTTCGCAGGTTCATGTATACTTTGTAATTATATAAACTTTCTGAAATAACCAATAATAATATTAACAACGGTTATCATAACTATTAATAACTATAACTATAATACCATTAACCCGAAATATCAAGTAAATACCTTGCAATTTATCTACAAATAGAAACTAACAGAACTTATTCAACTAATAAAGGGTTAATTCTTTTTTAAAATTTAAGTATTTATAACACAATAATGCGTTTTAATTTTATATATAAATAAATAGCTTTGATGTTTAAGAGAGCAAAGGGTTGAAGCTCTAAATTGCAGGCCCTGGGGGCTCAGACACTCGACGGCCGATGTCTTTCGCTCGCGACCGACTTCTTCTCGAGAGACGATGAAAGATCAGATGCGGCGAAGGGGTTCGAGAACGCTGACGTCCCTCGTTAATATTCCAGAGGGCGGTAAACAAGCTTGATCGGCTAGTCGATCTTAAAAGCGGCTTGCATCTGCGAATTAATCCTCGCCTCGCAAGTGCAGCAAATTACCTTTAATTGTCCCTTAACTTGTAAAACAAAAATGAACGATTTAGGAAGGAAAGATATGATTACTTGAACATAATTTTATTATAATTTTATATATTACTTGCGCATTGTTTTATTATAATTTTATATATTGTTAGCGCATAGTTTTTATACTTACCAATCGCCAACAATTAAATGAACAAGACTCAAAGCTTGAGTAATCTTTATCTTCTCCTCCCAATTTGTCCATCCTTGTTTATAAGCTGAGGGACAATTTATGCTCATTAATTGTTAACAATTATATAAACGAAACTCAAAGCTTTATCTTCTTTTCCCAATTTGTCCGTTCTTCTTTACAAACTGGGAGACAATTTATTTACCAATTATTAATAATTATATAAACAAGACTTAAAGCTCGAATAATCTTTATCTTGTTTTTCCAATTTCTCCATTCTCGTTTGCAAGCTAAAGGACAATTACGGAGAGTTTACCGTACCGCGAACTACAATAGAATGTTCAGAACAAGTTCGAAACTGTCGCGACGGCTTCTTCGATTCTCGCGTCCCATCGGTTTCGCACACCTGTCCCGAATCGGAAGCGAACACGTGCCTCTTCTTAACAACGCATCATCCGTTCCCCGACGCATTCAACCCTCGTCGCCCTCCCATATATTCATTAGCAGCCGCCGAATACGCTTCTGAAAATAAATACGCGGCCGGCCCGACCCGGGCCAGCTCCGCTGAAATTAGTTTTCTTTAGCCACGGTCTCCCCTTTCGCGCCGGTAAGACGAAACTTTGCACAAAGGACAAACTCAAATATCACGTTTAATTAGGGTGGGTGTTAGGGGCAAGCGTTGTCAGGAGGGGTCGCCTGCAAATTGAACCATGGAAAACTCTGGTTACGAATTTTTTTCCACCATGTACACGGTGTATAATAATTGTATGTCGCGAACGTCGCATGCGAATGTCGCGGCGCAACATGGGGCAAGTGGATTTTGTATGCAAATATAAGTCGAAAGAAAGGATAATATTTGTTTTTATTTAAGGCTTCGTTGTCGAGGAAAATTAGAATGAAAAATTAATACCGGAGGGATAATAGTTCTACTTCTTGTAATATTATAGGATGATAAATAAAAAAGAAGAAATTAAATAAATTGTTCCCTATTACAAAAATTCATCCCTAAAAATATTAACCTCGATTTTCAAGTCCAATTTTACTAATTACATTTTTGGCAGATCTCTGCTAATTCAGAAGTTTTGGAATCATGGCACACGGTCGTGACATATAATTTTTATCCACCCTGTACACGGTGTCTCTTCCCCGGTCCTCGGAAAAACCGAGTCGCCGGATCGTCCCTTGTCACCGCTTAAACAGAAGTTACAGGCGCGCAATATCAACCGGTTCGCGTTCCCATTGTTGAAACTTTCGGAAGGCGTGTCCCGCGCGAGGAAATTACCCGGCGTTTTGCTAACGTTACAGCTAGTTTCGCCTCGGGGGCCGAAAGACACGGTATCAACGTCCGATTAAATTAGGCATAAATACGCGCCGCGTCTCTCTCGCCTTTCCACGACCTTATTTACTCGCAAATTAATCATTAACTCGCTAACAGCTCTGCGTCGCTTCTCTCGTCGCAGATCATTTTGGCCTAGATTTTCCACGCGTTCTGCGAGATCAAATCTCTCTACTTCGATTCAATAGCAATATTTAGCGAATTTTAATTGGCTACTTGCGACGCAACTGGGTAAAAATGATATTAACTCTTTTCACTCGATGCGATTTTAACTGTAAATCTGAAATGAAATTTCTGGCTCACAGTATTTCCATTCTATGTAATAATGTACACTTTTATGTATACGAAATTTATTTTTATGACTCATGCCAATAGTTTTACTATTTAACAATTATTTAAATTTAATCAGATGATAACAATATCATCTGATATCATCAGATTAATATACATGTTTGTCGGAATATATATCTTAATATCGTAATATATATCATAGTACATATCATACTTTAGCGTACGAGTAATGCGACATATCTGTGGCTACCCTCGGGTATCATGATAAACTCAGGGGAACATATGTTGACAATTAATCCCATTATTAATACAAACATCAACATCAACCAAAGAGAATATTAATACAAATTAATATAACCAAGCATAACTCACTCCACCTAAATAAAATATTTTACGATACTTTTAAATTGTTTCTACATCCTTTCTACACTAATGAGGCTTCGATCTCGTTTACAATAAATAAATTAAATTAAATATTTCTATCTTTTGTTCCGTCGACTGTAACACGTAGAACAGTTTCACCTAATATATTCTT
Source organism: Augochlora pura (assembly GCF_028453695.1). Taxonomy (NCBI): domain Eukaryota; kingdom Metazoa; phylum Arthropoda; class Insecta; order Hymenoptera; family Halictidae; genus Augochlora; species Augochlora pura. The sequence goes on from NC_135781.1 coordinate 27,153,893, forward strand.
GATCTGGGATCCAGAACAAATATCCGTAATAAAATATTTCAAATAAAGCAATTTATGTAATTATTCGCTGTAACAGTATCCTAACAATTTTAGTACAATAATTACACGAAGGGAGAGACACGAGACTCGACCGAGATCTGATCGTGTAGATAAAAAGTTTGACATCGGTGGTTGAGGTTGGTAGATGTAGTGTCAAGGTCGATCGAGGGAACAGCTGAAGCACGCTCGAAAGGAGGCGGTCGCAGGATGGCCATTAAGGTGGGAAAAAAAGTTTCACGCGCTCGACCCTTTCGTATATATATATTTATTAGTCTCCGCAGGACACGTCTGCGGAAGCGGTTACACGCGCACGACCGGCTCAGGCGAAATTAGATCCTTCCGGCGTGCCGCTCGAATTTAGTCAAGCTCTCTTGTCTTCTTGCCGGTTCACGTCCACCCTAGCTATGACGACACCGAAGGGAAGAGCTTCGGGCCAGGCCTGTTTAATTAAGAACTTCATTTCGGTTCTTGTCCGCTCTTGTTCCCTCCACCCTTCTTCTCGGCTCCGGCTGGTTTAATGTTCATCGATTCTTCGCCGGTTTGAGTAATCGACAGGAGTATCTTCTCGGCGACTCTCGCGATTATTATGACATCTGACGCGTCATCTACAATATCCGACACTATTCATCAATATTCGACACTATTCAGAATCAAATTTTATACGAACTATATTTTCTATCCATTTTTTGAATAATGATCTTTGGTATGAGTTTATCGAAAAAGTTTTTATTCGGATAAGGCAGAAAGTAAATTCTATGATTAAAGTCTTGTTTGGTTAATGTATCTTGGATATAAATTCTTTGGATACAGTTTTGTATATATACAGTAATTTTAGAAATTAATTTTTCTAATAATATTTAGGATAACATATCGAATAATGTCTTCGAATAGTAATTTTAGAAATTAATTCTTTGATGAAAATTTGATTCAGATGATATATCGAACAACATCTTAATCGAATAATATTTTAATTAATATATATCCTATAAATACTAATATATATCCTAAGAATACATTTTCTAATAAAAGATTTATATTAAAAGTATGATCACGTACGAAAATATTATCCTGGTCACTAATATATGAAAAACCATCTAGTTTGCTAAAAATTCGTTGTTACTTTTATTTAAAAAAGCGTCGAAAACCTTAATATCGCGGTCTAACAACCGCCAGAATTTTCCAGCGAATCGAGCGAGGAGAACCTCCATTTTGCCGTGTCTATTCCTAAAAAAAAAAAAAAAATTTAGCCCGGAGCGAGAATGTCGCGGAGGCCGACAGAATTTCGGATGAAAATCGACGACACTGAGTTTTCCGGCGGCCAACAGGCGGTGTATCCCGAAAAATATTTTTAATTATTCGAACTGAATTTTACAATCGCTGACCTTCCTCCCCTGCCCTCGCATCGTCAATACCATCGGCAAATCCGGCGATATTCCATCGCGAGAGGGGGGTGCTCGGCGGGTCGCGTGCACGTGCGTCGAGATTAAACTGCCGCTCGTCAAATAGATCGAACACAATTAAAAAAATTGAATTTCCAGGCCGCGGCCGCGGCCTCGCCGAAACTTACAGGGAACGCCGACGGGGTATGAGCGGTGGCCGTTTCGGTTCTATATTTCCCTCTTCGTGGACGTCCGTTTTTTTTTCGATTCGCTCCCTTCCCGGAACGTGGAACGAAAAAAATCAAGCCCCCCCGCACGGACGCCGGCCCCGCCTCGGACCGGACAGGCTTTATTATTTAATAAAATCCGTCACCCGGCCCCGTGACAATTTGCCAGTCCGGCTGCGATCGTTCGACGTGCCCAGGAATATCGACAATCGCCGCCGAGCGGGATCTTTTGTTTCGTTCCGATGCACCCTGCGCTGTCGCTCCTCCTCCTCCTCTTCCTCCTCCTCTTCCTCCTCCCTCGACGGCCTTTCAAAAAGACTAATTCGCTCGGGATCCGCGCTGCGCTGCATTGTCGTTTTGCCACGGAAAAGCTGATACTGGAAATTACACGACGATGTTGCAGTCGCGGTGATTTATCGGGCACGATCGATCAGAATTTTTAATTATTTCGCGTTCGGTTGAACAGTGTTCATTTAGCTGGGTGAGGAATTTCAAGGAATTTTTTAAGATATTCAGGGTAATTTAGCGATAACAAATTGTTAGGCTGTTGCGAAGAGTAATTTTCTATATTTTTTTTAAAGTGTGACGATCGGGATATTATATAGATCGTCGTTTTGCTCTTGTTAAACTGGTTAGGTAGCTACTGCATTGTGCGGATTTAGAGAATTCATGCAAAGTGTGATTGGATCCATTTGAAATTCTATTAATATGGTGATAAAATGAAGCTTTCTTTCCTTCTTCGATATTTTTAAGAACTAAAAAGTAGTAAAATGAATATACATATATAATTCCAATTTTCATTTTAATAGAATCAGCCACCAGTGCATGTACCAAGTATCCTAATTTATTGTATAAAATTTAGGAAAATTGTTGATTCTCCATACATAGAGTTGGACATCATTTGAATAGAATTGGAACATCATTCGGTCATTTCAAATAAATTTTTTTATATAATTTTATTCCACTAATGTTTCCAATAAATTCTTCAAATAATGTATTATTCGAATAATAATTCAAATAAATGCTTCAAATAAAGTATTATTGAAATATTGATTCAAATAAATTCTTCGAATAAAGTAGTATTTGAATCATGATTCGAATTCGAATTCTTCGAATAGAGCCTTGTTCAAATAATGATTCGAATCAAGTTTTATTCAAATAGTGATTTGAATCAAGTATTATCCAAATAATAACTCGAATCAAGTTTTATTCAAATAGTGATTTGAATCAAGTATTATCCAAATAATAATTCGAATCAAGTATTATCCAAATAATAATTCGAATCAAGTATCCTCCAAATAACAATTCGAATCAAGTGCTAATCGAATCAAGTATTATTCAAATAATGATTCGAATCAAGTATTATTCGAATAATGAGTCGAATCAACTATTACTCAAATAATTCGATTCAACTATTATTCGAATAATGATGAAAATAAATTCTTCGAATGTTATTAAAGTTCATCGAGTAAAACTCGTTTCGTTATTCATTATTCAAACGAAATCAACTCATCCCTATCTAAAAGAACTCCCCGTTGAAAGTGAAACGACTTACCGTGCGGAATCTGATAAAATCGTCACGGTCCGTTTGTATCGTACCGGGGTTTGGTTAGATCGGAAGATATCGGCCACATAGCGTCGCTATTTCGTTGCTATTAAGCCAAAGATCCGCTTGGCCACGCAGCCTCGTTCGAACGTCGAATTATCGAGCCGAGTCGCGTTCTCCGCGACTGTTAATAGACGATGAGCTCGAAAGGCAATGGCAGTGTAATCAATTAGAAACAGTACGATAGGGTGCATCGGGCTCCACGCCGGCCCCGTATCGTTTCCCCCGGAATTGATTGAACCTTTTGTTTTTAGCGCTCCGCTGGAAATGAAGCGCGGAATTTTGTAGCCGTATAATGGAACTGCTCGCACGGAATTGTCGCGGAAATGTTTCGCTTCTACGGGGGTGGGACACAATGCCTTGACAGAATTATTACGTTTAATTGAGCGGCGACGAATTTTCTATCTGTTCCGAGAACCATCTCCTTTTCTCGCAAATTAATAATCGAATCGATCGCGTTCGCTCGATAGCAATTTTTCGAATATCGACGGGAAATTGAATTGCGATGTTTAAATTGTATTTTCGCCGGCCCGTTCCGCGGTTTGCCGAAAATGAAAATAAGAGGACAATTTGTTGGCGATGCACTTTTTCGCGATGACGTCGGTGAAATTTTATGGGTATAAAAATAAAAGCGCGATTTCGACGGACTCGTATCGAAATGAACGTGCGTTTTAAATAAACGCCTCCGTAAATGCGTACGTGTATATCGATGCTTCTTTACTTGATAGAGTTACTTTTTAAAAAAAACGTCGTGAAATCATTAATGAATATTAATATATTTTTAATATATATTTATACCAATGAAGTATTCAATATTTTAGTAATAATAACTTAAATTCTTGGTAAAAGTTTATGAGATTGTTGAAGCTGGGCCACGATTTAAATATAAATAATGAGGATCACTATGGGAATGCTGAAAAGACAAATAGCCGAAATCAGCGAGGTATAATGACCCCCGCGGCACTTGGTCGCAAGCACGTTGCACGCGCGCGTATAACGCGGCCACGCAGCACGCGTTCCACGAAACTTCACGGCGAACGGCGTGCCACAGGCCCGAAATTGCGGCAGGTATTACGTATTACATCCCTTTGAAGCTCGATTATCTTGTACGTAATTTCCATCAGTCAGCCACGCGGTCCCGACGGCCGGCCCCTCGGAGAATCGCGATTAACTCGAACAGGCGAGCCCAACCCCCCCGGTAACTCGATCGGCGGAACTTCCCGTCGAATCGTCTTAACTAATATCTCTGCCGGGACACACGTACCGGCCCCGTAACTCGATGTACATCCGTGATCGCGTAGATCAACCCTGCCGGGGTGTTCCGGGCGAAGGAATCCTCCGTGACCGTGATTTAAGGACTGCTGCGACCGTCTCCGGCGGCGCTACGTCTTTTCCACCATCTCGGATCTCTAACATCTGCAAACGATCGTTTAACCAAATTATCAAACGATTCGATAGCTTTGAATAGCGAAAGAATGCGTGAGATTCCAAAGAAGAATTCGTAAGATTCGAAATTGGAAGGCTTTGTAAAGTTTTGTCTGATCAAAGGAGTCTTAAATAGCTTGTCTGACCACACGTATCCTTACACTACTTGATTGACTGTATTTTTCTTAATCTACTTGTCGGATCAAAGGGTACTCTATTTCACTTGTTTGGATAGGATCAGATCTATACTACTTGTCTGGCTAAGAACAGATCTATACTACTTGTCTGAATAAAAGAATTTGTCTGGCTAAGAACAGATCTGATCTACTCGTCTGACAATTTTCAAACTTATTCTACTTGATTTTAGAAGTTAGTGCTTTGAATGTAGTGATTGATACAATGCATTTGGTGGATATTGATAACACGTCTGGCCAGAGGTTGGCCGAATCCACTTGCTCGAACACGAAACGTCTCAGTGGAACCTATTCGATCAGAAATCACAAGGCACACATACGACGAAGCAGGCAATTACTTCGCAAATAATACGCGGCTAATACGATTACCCTCTTAATATGTTTGGCATCGGTGAGTTCGAACGTGTCGGGCGACGGAAATTGTGGAAACGAAGTTCGCCGGTGTGTGCACCATGTTTAAACGGGTCGACCGTCAATAGGGAGAAGGGGTTTAGGAAATCGGCGAAGGCGAACATATTTACGTTTTGCCCAGCCGGAAGATGTTTTCGCTGGCGCATTCAGTTTGCCGATTTGTCGGGCCGCAAACTCGTGTCTCTCGTTAGCTAAGTTTATTTAGCGATTCGGGCCACGGCTCGGTGGGTTCGTAAGTTGACTCGCGGTCGCAACTGCACGACACGGAAACTCCGGGATTCACCGTGGCTAATGCATGCCGCGACGAAGATCCTCGCGCCGTTATAAAATCTCACAAAGGCGAATCCGCCGCTTTGACGACGACGACGGGGACGACGACGGGGACGCGTCTGGAGCTAATCGCGTCAGCGATTATAATTCTCTTCCGGGCAAGGTCTTTTGAAATCGACAGAAAACGAACTTCTGTTTCTCCCGAGTGTATAACAGTTGCCGCTCGTCACTTATGCTTGGCGAACTTCGCTCGTCGCTGTCTGCCAAAAATTGCCGGTACACCGAAGCCCGGAAATTTCCGTCATAATGCTTTAACGAGACGTTATGGGAACACAATAGCGCGCGGGTCTGTTCCACGGGGGATCCGAAACTGATCTAACAATGTCCCAAAGCGTACGGTAAAGCGTGTTCTCGTAATTGTTTGAACGATACTCTTGAAATTTAAGACTTCGAACCAGGTGTAACGCAGTGTTCGTTAGGCCATTTTTAATAAATCGGCTTTTTTCCCCAGATCGGTAGCTTATAAATCAGTTATCGTAATAACCAATAAATTTAATATCAATTATTAAGATAAATGCGTTAGATTGTACTACCGTAAGTTTCAATGTTACTATATAATTTTCTAAATATTAAAGATCTCTCGCGATTAATAAAATAAATAGAATCAAAATAAAAAATTTAACATTAAGCTAAATTTTTGCGACCGGTTCGATTAAGCGTTAAATTACGTAAAATCGCTGGAGGAAACATTTTTCGACGAGTCCCCCTCGACGGCGAAATAAATCGATCGTCGCCCGCGTTTACGCGAATGGCAATGTACCAACGCGGTTATGGCAAGAGCCAGACAGTGGATCGTGGAATCCGGCTTCGCGTATTATTGTCGAGGGAAGCGAGTCGGCGCCCTTAACAGGATCGTCCTCATTTGCCAGCCGGGCTCCATTGTGTCCACCCCGAGGTATGAACTTCGATCGAGTTCCACGATGTTTTGTCCCGCGAGATCGAATAGGGAAAAGGCTGCCTTATTGCACTCCCGCGAGCACGGAGTGTCGCGAAAAGTGCCGGCATAGCGGAAACTTCCTGCCGGGTTCGCGAGCCAGGGAGATCTTTGATTGCGCGGAGCCGGTCCAAGTATCGATGCGATTGGGGAATGCGAGTTCTACGAACGTTCCTTGACGTTCCATTCAGAGCCGGAGCGCAAACAACCGTTTATCGGCTCTCTCCGCGTTCCCCTCGCGATTGTTCCCGCGGATTTTTCGCATTTTTTTTACCGGGCTAACGATAAAATTGACTTTATCTGGAAGGCGATCAATAAAGTGTATTTTTTCTGCTTGGTAATAGGTTAATTTCTTGTGTTTGTTGCCAGTATTGGGTAAATGTTATTTAGAATAATTAAAAAAATAGTAGTGTATTAAATTATTTGTTATTTGAGGATAACGTTAATTAAGCTACTCGCCACTCACGAGTAAGAAATGAATTTAGGTAGAAATAAATTTGATTTCTATGTTACTTAAATGGATAAATGAATGGATAATATGTAT
>NC_135781.1:27161481-27162346 GCF_028453695.1 Augochlora pura
AAATTTTCTATGCCAATTAAGAGTAATTTTTACGCGTTTATAATATTTAAATATCTTAGAAAAAAATAGTCAACGCGAGCCATCAAGGCAATTCAGTATTAAACAACTAAGAATTATAAATGCATTTATTTCGAACAGCATTTTTTTCGTATTTCGTCATCTGTATTAGCAACATGTTTTTTAATTATTTTAACAATGAGAGAAAGTTTTTATTCGACTATAAAAATGCCACCATAACTTTTATTCATAAAATACTTCGTCTTTAATTTAATAATATTATTTTCAATTACGAATGGATTTTTCATTTTCGTAGTATTTAAAACAAAGCTATTTTCTAATTATTACAAGATAGTGGAGATTGAATAAATAATTTAATGCCATTGTTGCGGGAATTCTTAAATATCGTAATTAGTAGAAGGGAAGCTAGAAGGGTAGGATCGGGGACGAAGGCGGTGAAAGGGACACCGGGAATGCAGCTCGTTAAACGACGCTCAGTTTACCGAGGACGCCGAATTTCATTTGAGAATTTCTGAAGTCAAACGAACCGGCGTATTCGCAAACGACTCTCGCGGCAGGAAGCGCGGCCGTATTTCGCGTTAATTTTACGTCGCTTCCGCAGCTACGGCGCATCGCGGGAACAAAGCCGGGGGGGGGGGACCGGTTCCTCCTTTAGGTCGCCGGGATCATCCCTTTTCCCCGGAGAAACAACGGCAGTTTTGAAGACTGGAACGAAGGAACCGTCACGTTTCCGCTCGGAGCTACGGCGCGCGTCCTTCGCTCCCGGTTCATTTTCGAAGTGGAAACTGCCGAAAGTTTTTGCGGAGCTTGCCAGATAAAATTCGAAATTCCCTGGCTGCCTCGGCCC
>NC_135781.1:27162446-27188361 GCF_028453695.1 Augochlora pura
GCGCGATTCCGTGGTAGGTCCGCCGGACGACGGCCGCAATTCCCTGTGCCCGCGAAATGAACGTCCCCGGGCCGCCCCGCTCGCCGAGTAGGAATATAATTCCGTCGCATCGTGGAAAATGACGGGAATCGATCGGCCCTGCCGTGGAAATCGGCCGGCCCCCTGGTTGGCCGGCATCGAAACGACCGTGTCACCGGCGCAATTCAATTACCCGAGCACCGGCGATTCCATCGTTTGTAAGTTACACTGGATTCGTTTCGGCCGGAAACGCATTCTCCCTCTCTCTCTCTCCCTCTCTCGTTCTCGTTCTCTCGCGGATACCTACTGAACGTCCCTCCGCGAAGATTGATGAGGATCGTTTTGATCGACGATCCAGTCGGCCGCGCGCTTTCCCGGCGGATTTTTCACGCTCCGATGCAGCGCGGACCTATTGAAAACCGGAATCGATCGGCCCTTTCTTCGGCCGGCCTCGCGACCCGCGACCGATTTCGATTGGCCCAATGGAACCCGGCCCCGGGAAAATCGATCGGAAAATTCATTTGCTTAATCGGTGGAGGGCGGCGCCGTCTCTCTTGACAAAGCACGCCGGATTCGCGATTATACGTGATAAGTAGACTGACACGGGTATCGGGATAATGAAACGGTTAAGGGCGGAAACATATTGATGTCGCGACATGCGAAGCACCGTGGAATCGTGCAAGGTTAAAGATTTCTCTTGTTCTCTCGTTAGTCGTAATGATAGATGCGATTTTTATTAAATTGCAAGGTAAATTGTTCTCCGTATGGATGGACATAAATTGAGCTGATTTCGTGCGAAATGTATTAATCACTGTACTGATAGGTCATTCGACTATGAATATTGCTTTTATTATGGGTTAATTAAATCTACTAACATGATTATATTTCCATAGTATCAGAATTAAACAATATTTACTTTATTTTTAATTTATCTATTTTATTAATCGTAAAAGGTTATCTAATATTTAAAATATTATGTAACAGTATTAAAGTTCGCAGTAAAGCTCAATACTAAATTTCCAATTTTTATTTGACTTATTTTACTAATCTAAAAAAGCACGTAATATTTAAAAAATTATATAATAATATTGAAGCTTACAATAGTACGATTTAACACTTTTATCTCAATATTAGATAACAAATTATGTGGAGAATTCTAAAATAGTGTCTTCAGTTAGCTGTAATTCGGACGGAACGTTTTTATTAAAAATCTTCTGGTTCGCCGACGCTAGTTTGTAAATTTTTTTGTAGACAATTTAGATCCCCGGAAAACATCGGCAGACCATAATAGGTAAATAGCCTGGGATACTGAAAAGTTTCCCTAGACTTTGAACTCCGGAACGTGATTTTATTACGAAAGATTGAACGCGGGGTCTTTCTTCTCGGTTCTGAAACAACTTTGCAGATTAACACCGCAAGTTTTGCATAACGGCACTGTTTGATACTTTTCGAGAATATTGAGAGAATGTTGAAACTTTCGGATCAATAACCACCGGCTACAATGATCGAACACGACTCGGATAAACTTAATAATGATCTGAAAAATGTTGACACTACTTTCGTGACCGTTTAATAGCGTTAGGATAAGGGTGAAGGGCTATCTACTCGCATACATGAATAAATAATCAAATGAAGTAAATTAATTGATAAGGGTGGTAGGTCGTGAAATTATTAATTTTGTTATCATGCAGTAATGTGTTAGAGTGAAACCTAAGGTTTATCAAAGACTTTGCGAACCGTCAAGCTTTCAAGAGTAGTAAATGTACATATAAACGATTAGGGGTAGTTTATACCGTGATAAGGGTGACTGACGACGAGAACATTATTCACCAACCAAGATATGCTACAAATTGAATTTATATCAAGTTTGATAATAATTGTTCAGCTAATTTAAAACTGACGTTCATATTTTATTTTATAAACTTAGAGGCGTGCTTTCAACCCCTTGATTGTTTGCACTACCATTTACAAAATGGCGACATCTTTTTACACTATCTGTACAAATGATATGGTCTATATAAAAACAACGTAACTTGTTAAAAATTATATATCTTTCAGTGATGGTTATAATCACACCATCTTTGGTGAAAATTATCTCTGTTTGATAAAAATTAGGATTTAATTTATTTAGAACTCGAAAAACAAGAATCAATTATTTTCTGCAATATACAAATTACGAATTTCCATGCGTCACATTTGTTATGCGGACGAATGTGTATTAATCCTTTCGTTACGGATGCTGACATATGATACTACATAAATATAATAAACATAATTCGATAAAATACAATGAAATACGATGCAATACAATACAATGCAATACGATACAATACAATGCAATGCAATGCAATACGATAAAATACAATGCAATGCAATGCAATACGATAAAATACAAAGCAATGCAATGCAATACGATAAAAATATAATATTATGTTATATTAAAATATATAATATAAGATAAGACAATGTAATAAATTAATAACAAAACGCCCGTTCCGTGGCTCCAGTGGAGCGGACAGCCGTAACGAAAGGGTGGAGATCCCTAAGAAGCTGGAGCAAGCAGGGAAGAAGAGGGGACGCGGCGACGTTAAAGAGAAAATCGGCTGAGTCGTGATCGGAAGGACTATCCGAGTGACCCGGTTTCCGTCCATTAATTGGATCAATCGCCGATTCCGGGGCTCTCGCAGCCCGCTCGGCACCCTCTTTATTTCTTGGTGAGCGGGTCGCAACGCGATTTGGATCCCGACCAGCGCCTGGAACAGACACGTCCGATAGGGGTTGGACGCGCCGAGGGGGCGCCGCGGGAGCGCGGGCGGACCGCAAGGCCGCAGACGGCCGTGACAAATCTCGGCTGACTTGCAATTGTAATGTTTAATCAGACGTGTAATTATGTCTACGGAGCGCGCGCGGCAATGGCTGCGCCGTTAGGCGGCTGCCAGTTGCCAACACGGAGTACCGGAGAGACGGATGAAATTTCCTCGGCACGGCAAGTCAAATATTCGCACGAATACGATTACGCGATTTAGCACGGCTCTCTACGCCGCTTCCGAGGCTCCCGGGGCTACCGAGGCTTCCGTGTTACGGCCACACTTCCGGCTTCACCGTCTCGCTCGTTCTCGCGCCGCGAGCTGCGGGCCTCCGTCTCTCTCTCTCTCTCTCTCTTTCTCTCGCACCTCGCTCGCGCTATTACTCGCCGAGTAATAAACGTTTATGAGCCGGCCTGCCAGCGTTTCCGCGAACAGACACTAGAGTTGATTATTCGATTACCGCGGCCACTATTTCAACCCTTATGCGACATTCTAATTTTCTGATTCTAATTTTTCCGCACCCCTCACCTGCAATTTTCGCGACCCTGCGCTCAATTATTAACACTCGCGGAGCTATCGGTGAGAAATGGTAGAACCAGGTAGAGCTGGGCACCTTCTTCCATTTTTTAATAATCAGACTGTGGATCTTTATGCGAAATAAAAATTGTTTTAGGCAATTGAAGAGACTGGATTAGAATATAAATCTGTTTAGTTTTCTGATGATCGAAGGACTTAATTTGAATATTTTTTTAACATCTTAAGATCTTGGAATTTTACTTTGTTATTTTTATCGTGAACGCATACGTTTATTTTGTTAATAATTAATGGAGATGTACACTTCTGTCCAAGAACGCTTCGAATCTAGATATTATAGATACTTTATCAGTTCGAACATGGAATTGAAACATGTCAATCACGAACTGCTTCGATACATTTAGAGGCTTTTTTTAGAAAATTGTTGACGATCGTTAAAGTACCCGGCTATCGCACTTTCGTTCTTCGAAATTTGTAAAGCTAGTTTAACCAGCTAACCGTGATGATCTCTTTGCAAAGCGCTCAACAGTGTGTGTCGCCATATCCAAGCGATAATTTTCATTTATTTCTTTCATTACGTCTTGACCTCTAAACATTTTACATATATTAAAATTTACGATTATGATTTAGTTTTCGCCAGAATTACAATTTAAATATCAAATTGTAACAAAATCTTACTTTTCGATAATTATAATAATTCTAATACTTTTTCTCTTCTTAGTGTTCCCTTTACTTTATTACATAACTTTCAAAATATCTCTCGGAATTGAACATTAATAGAAGTATATTCTTCTGTATTTATAGTACTTCGCATTATATTTCGCATTATATAGCACTTCGCAAAAACTGCGGTCCGAGAAGAATTTTTCCGTGCGCTATTCCGACCAGAGTTAGTTTCCGCACAGGATGTGCTGAGCTGTCCGCTAATACCGGGGCTACTCTAGTATTTATAGTGGCTCCTCTTCCATGAAGTGGCTCGCGCATGATCAAGCATGCTTGTCAATCACGCCTGACAAACCGTGATTGACTGTTTCCTATGACCGACAGAAGCTGATGCGCGCTCGAAGATGATACCTCGCGCTGGCAAAATCGATGGATATTCGACCTTATTGTTCCCCGGCGCGCTGCGATTTCGCGCAAATTTATTCCATTCCAATAATTCTGTAAATATAGTCCGCGACTGGAAATCAGATGCTTTTACGGTGATCGAATGGATTCGTTTCACGAATCTTTTCGGCGAAAATAAAATCGACTCGCTCGAACGTGGCCATGGAAATTTCGAAAATAAATGAATAAATTATATGTAATCTGAAATGTATTATCAGTTGAAAATTAGATGGTAATAATGGTAGTGAAAATTAGGTGGCAATAATGGTAGTAAAAATTAGATGGTAATATTAGTAGTAAAAATTAGATGGTAATTTTGTCAGTTCCAATATAAAACATTCAACCAACTAAATCTTAAGTTCCCGTCGTAGTTAATAAATTTCTAATTACGTTTATAATAATCTTAAAAATACGAATACTAAAACGAAAGTGAGTCTATATTTATTTCTGATGAAATTTCAAAATTTGATTTAATATTGCTATGACAATCGTATTTAAGAGATTATAGAATTTAAATATCTATATCTATATCTTAAATAATGGAATCAGCAACCAATAACAAAATATATCGCATAAATCATAAATTATAAAAACCATTGTTACATCAGAAAAATGATACGAACCTATCATAATTTCTGCCGCCGTACAAGACTTCCGGTAGAACTAATTTCATGCTCGGTAGACTGTTAACTCTCCGTAAGCGGGCGCGCGGGTCGTTCAACAAATTCTCACCTGCCGTAAACGCATAAACAGTCGCGATCCAGTTATCAGGAGGCGATCGCGTATCCCGGCGGTCGTAAAATTCCCTCGTAAAAACCGACTCCGAGGGGGAAGTCGAAACGATCGCGAGAATTAATCTCGACACGACGCGATCGCCTCGCGCGTACGTATCGGCCCGCGATCTCCGCGCGCGCGCGCGCGAGAGAGAGAGAGAGAGAGAGAGAGAGTAATCGACGAGGAAGTTGCCGCGAACCGGAAGAGTCGAACTTAATCGTCGAAACTGTGGCACGAAGTCTTAAATCTCGGGAACGGCCGAAACTAAGTTTCGCGCGCGTTTGTTTTACGAGGCGGTCCTCCGCGCCCCTCTGCGCGATGTCCCGGCAACGCCGTGGAACAGAGAGGTTAAGGGAGGTTAAGGGAGGTCGAGGGCGATCAGGGCGGTCGAGGGGGGTGGGTTCGCTCGGGGTGTCGGGGTTGTGTCGGCTCTACGCAAGAACGAGGGCCGCGATCGTAACGCTTTTAACGCAGCAATTTCGCGTTTCTGCGCAGAGGGAAGATGAACGAGATGGAGCAGATTCCTGAAGGCTGAGACCGAGCGGATCCTCGAGACATGACCGGCCGGAGAATGCGGCCGACTTCATCGGCGCTCGGCGTCATCGCCATTGTCGTCTCCGTCATGATCACTGCCACGGCGTCAGGTGAGCTGTATTTCATACTCCAGTTTTTACAAGCGTTCCCTCTATTTTCCCGGCGAATTCTTTAACCCTTTGCACTCGAGCGGGGACTCTGAGGCACCGGTAAAATTCTTCCATCACGTTCTAAGATAATTTGTATACCATCTATTTAAAAGATTATTAAATAGACAAAATTTTTAAAGAAAGAAAAATACCGAAAAAATCTGTTTTTAAAAGGAAGAAAGACATTTTTAAAGGACAAAGTTTTCAAAGTACAAAGTTTTAAGAAAAAAAGATATCTTTAAAGAAACAAAGCAATTTTAAAAGAAAGAAAGTGATTTCTAATAATTAAATAAATGTGCAAAGAACAAAATCTGTAAAGAAAGAAAACAATTTTTCTTTCACCCATATTTATACCAATTAATAAAGATAAGTTTTATTTCGCACAAAGATCTGCAGTCCCCTAATCGCTGACGCTGCTTCAAAAGTATCGCTAATAAGTTCCATCAAAGTGGTAATACTCCGTTTCAAGTCAGACAGCCTCGCCAACACCATGTTCTTACAAATTGCATAAATACTTCTTGCCAAAAACACTAAACCGAGAACGCGTTTGTTGGAAGATACGATTCTCACCAACCTTTAAATCAGAACGCAGCTTCTCCAGCCGATGCTACAGACTTCCCGAAACCTGCTCCATCCGTTTTTAACGCGATAACGATATCCGTTCGCATAAGCAGGCAGCCCGTTTGCCAAATGTCGCACAGAGCATCGGATTTTCGATGCGCAAAGCGTTTGGCTAAGAGGTCCCCCATGGAAAGCTAATGTTGCCTCGTCTTTACTGCGAGCATAGAGAGTTTTCAAGTGGAGATTTTCGTTTGATTTCAGAATTCGTATAAATAAAATGAAAATGGAGCCGATTATTGTCGGGCGACCTATTACTGTTCTTCCGGTTTCTTTTTAGACTTTATATTTATTAAATAAGATGTATTAAATATTTGTATTCCATCATTTTGTTTATATTTTAGTAAAAAGATTCAGTATGGTATTTTAATGAAAGATTAAATTATTTTTAAGTTATTGATTGATTAAAGTATTGAGAAGAATATTATTGATCGATTAAATTATCGAGTAAATTATTTTATTTAAGATAATTTGATACATATAATGTTAACACATTGTACGTAGAAATAGGTATTAATACCTTTCCAAAACTTTTCTTTTATAAATCTAGTTATATATTTGATTATTATTATTATACATTTGAGAAATATTTCTCGCATATTTACCTAATTTAAGCTAATTAAATCTCATTCTGTAACCTTCACCAAACGTGTCAATCATTTCCAAAAATCAAACCAAAGGCACCGCAATTGGCAACAGACAAGGCTACCATATGCACCTTCCATATAACAATTTTTCTATGGCGAGCCATGCGGACGAGCGAATGAATGGCCCAGAATCGAACGGCCTCCAAAAAAGCGCGCAACATGTCCGGCAACATCTTCACTGTGAATAGGCGTGCGCCGTCCGCGCGGCTCCTCTAATTTCCTCATCGAAATCCCATCGCCGATCCGAAACTTTTAATGATGCAATTTCGGCAACCGCCGCGCACCCTCCGTTGCGCAATTTCGAGGCCAGAGAAACGGGATATTTTTTTCTCGCGAGAACGGCGCGCACACGCCCGGCACACCTGGGCGCGGGCAGCATCGACGCGACCGTGTGGAACTCGTCGAAAACGAACACGCGCGCTTTCGGAGCCGCGCTCGCAATTCCCGCAACACAACTCCGGAGATTAAGCCGTAGACAGGCGCCCGCCGGGATTGCAAAAACGACGCGGCAACGGAGCAGGGCGGTGCGGCGAGGTGGGGGAAATAGTAGCGGCCGGGTGGTCGGGCTCGGGCAAAAAAGTTCCGCTAATTTTCCGTAATTACAGGCCGAGGCGGGTGGCCGCGATCGGTCACGTAACTTCGCGTTAATTGTGGAACCGCGGCCGCTCATCGATCATAATTTCCCGATCCCGGGGCCGGATTTGCGGGACGTGTCCGACCGGCAAATTCTCCGGATTACTTCTGGCGGTGCCTTGTCTCGCGAGCCACCTCGTCGCCGTCGCTTTGCCACCCTTTTTCGGCCACGCGCCCGATCCTTTTTCCTCGCAGCGCGAGAACTCGCGAGGCTCGACGACATTTTTACACCGGCGAACAATGCCGACCGGAACTTCGACGGTTTAGAGGTTTAGGGATTTTTTAGTCATTACCCCTGGCACTGATATTTTAAGAAACTAAACATCCTGTCAAATAACTGATTAATTAAATTTATATTTAAAAAATGTGTAGTCCTCTTATAACATGGTAATCTGTGACACTGTTTCGCTCTAACGCGACAAGGAAATTGCTAAAAACTTTGTACAAAACTGTATTTCTACAACTGTGGATAACGGGATTTTTTGAACATATTTAAAAAGTGAATTACTATCAAATAATGAAATAATACTATAATATCAGTAATATTAATAATAACTGTAGAATAAGGACTGCACTGCTCTTGCGTTGAAAGAACATGAAGATTCATAAGGGACCTGCAGAATTGTCTATCTTTATATCGCGAAATCTACGATAACCTTGTAATAACTAGCAAATGAGATAAAATTACAGATTTTTTAAAGAGGACATATAAAAGGACTTTTAAAGAGGAAATATTGTATATTATCTTAAATATTATTTTGTATATTAATTTATATATTATATTGTACATTACTTGTACATTTCATTTACATAATTTAGTAAACATAATTTATTACAATATATTTGTACAATCCGAAAGACTTACACTATTAATATTATCTTCACGATTCAGTATCAACATCATCGCACTGACATCATAAAAACTTCTTTAGTTAACGTTCAAAAAACGGATGACCCGAATGAAACGAAAAAAATATTGGTGAAAAAAAGACGAGCGGAGGAAAAAACAGGAAGGAAAAGCGCGACGCGGGGGAAAAAAGGGGGAAAAGTGAAATGTCGCGCGGAGTCGAACGGGTTGAATAAACGGATCGAGTGTGCAGCGAAGAACGCCACGCGCCGCGGGTGTTCACAATGGCGCCGGGCAGAGCAAACGTTTTTTTCCCTAGCACGCGATTTCTGTCGCCTCTTCCGTCACAGGACATCGATTTCCGACCGCGCTCGCGCGGCCGCGATTGATCTTCGGAATGCGCGTTGTTTGCGCGTAAACGAATTTCGGAGATTATTTCCGGCCGGTCGGTCGCGTCATAAAAACCGGCGAACTGTGATCTCTTCGTGGCTTCGCGGATCCGTGCCGGTGAGCGCACACTTCTGTGCAAGGTGTCCACGTGTAGAGTGCATTTGTTCGTATCTAGAGAGCATTCGTTCGTGTGGAGAGAGTATTTGTGTATGGAGGGAGCATATGTCCGTGTGTAGAGAGTATACGTTCGTGTGTAGAGAGTATACGTTCGTGTGTAGAGAGCATTCGTTCGTGTAGAAAGTATTCGTGTGCGTATAGAGTATACGTCCGTGTGTAGAGAGTATGCTTGTTTGTAGGAATGGTATCCGTATATGTACAGAGAGTATCCGTCCATGTGTATAGAGTATCTGTCCATGTGTATAGAGTATCTATCCATGTGTAGAGACTATCTTTCTCTGTGTATAGAAAATATCTGTCTCTGTGTATAGAGAATATCCGTCTCTCTGTATAGAGAATATCTGCCTCCATGTATACAGAATATCCGTCAGTGTGTACGTGTTCCCTTCCCGCCGGGCACCCCTTTTTCGGGCCGACCGATCGAGCACGGTAAACGATTCAACCATTTATCGGCCGCCGGGGCGAAATCGCTTACGCGGCGATATTCGGCCGCGGAGTAAATAATCGCGTTTCGTTTGAACAATTCGGCCTGAATGGAAGTCGACGGCAGTGGAACCCTTTCGACGCGCCGATGCAAGAGCCGTTTCATTGCGCCCTTACGACGAATTCTCGTAACCCCTTGCTGTCCTACGCGGAAAAAATCTTTGCTCCAGTTTCGAAGGATCCTCGCGCTGCTTTGTAACAGATCCGAGATCTTTCTAGTTTGCAATTTACGGAAAATTGCAGCTCGGTTTGCAAGATGCGCTTTAGCAGGGGTATATTGTTAAGTTTGGTAACAATGATCCTATCGAGATCTAAAAGAGAGTAACCAGCGAATAAGAATTGTCTTATAGGAATTAAATTGAATTAGATTGAATTTATTGCAATTTTCCGTAATTTTTGTAACAGTGTGTATCTGGATAAAAGAATATATTTGATAATTTTTAATGGAAGCTGCTTTATGATTTTAATAAATGTAAAGTAAAGATAGAGTGGCTGAAGTATAAAATTGCGGAGACGCGAGAAAAATTTACGTTAGAGGAGGATTTACATTTACTTTAATATATTACATTTAACCTATTAAGATTATTAAAAGGAACAATTTTTATATTCTTTTAGAACTTCTCTCACTTAAAATTATTACTTTAAAATTTCCTTATTTCATGGAGATTTGCAGTCTATTTATTAAATGTATTACTTGTATTAAAATAAGCTGTTAAAATTACATACGCGCTTATATAACATATAAAGTATATTTATTTTTAAAGTGGCCCAAAATTATCGAGTTGACTATTTTAGTATTACATTACATTATTCTTACGTTATATTAATATTATATTTCCACGTTATATATAATATCATTTCAACAAAGCCTTTAGAACGCAACAACCCGTAGTAACACAGAAACCTTATACATAAATTATCATATAATATAATAATTAACGTAATCAATTATTAGATAAATTAAATTTACTAAAACGCGAAATCCTTAAATATCCAGACTATAAAATGAAAGAAGCATTTTCTAAATAATCGGCTCATTTCTGAAATAATTATGGATCCCCGTTCATGATCCATGGATCAATCGATCAGTAAAATGCATTTCCACGAGAACCCGCCAGAAACAATCCGACTCCATAGAAACGTCGAAAAGCAGAATACGCAAGAGACCCGTAAACTAAAGTGTCGCATAAATCGGCGGACGCTCGCAAAGGAGTGTCCCCGGCTCATTCCGCATTCTTTCCATACGTTTGGCGAACGGCGCGACGGTGGGGCGAAACTCTGCGCCATTTACCGGAGAAGTTATAACGCGGATTAAAATTTCGTTGCATTCTTCCCGGCAGTCGGTCGCGCTGGAATGCAACGCCGGAACGAAATATCTACTGCGGCCCCCGGAAAAATTCCAGACGCCGCGTCGGCCAGCGGCGGTAACAATGGCGCTATCTAATTTCTTTGTTCCCCGAGAAATCCACGCCGCGAGCCACCTTTCCCCCCGCTTCGTTGCCGAAAAAAATACAGCCGCGAGAATTTCATTTCGAACGCCGCGCCAAGCTCTCTCTCTCTCTTTCTCTTCCTCTCGTTCTCGCTGTCTCTATCTCTATTTTTCTCTGTCTCGATACAACCTCCTGGGAAAACAAAGTCGTGCTTTTCACGCGTTCCTATTTTTAAAAAACCATTTCTTCCATGCAAATTCAGTGAACAGTTACGCGACTGTTGAGCTAATTTCGTAGATTGGGCGCGAACGGAGTCGCTCGGCTGTTTGGAATTCCGTCGCCGGTGTCATAAAGGATACTATCATAATATTAACACGTTGAGTGCCACGTGACTGACTCCGAGCTTTCCGTTCAGGCCGCGTCAGTCATCGGTGCCTGACGCTTCGCATTGCTGTACCACGATACCAGCGCGCGCGGTCTGACGGGGAAGTCTTCATGAAACCGCGTGGCCTCTCTCTGACCTCTCTCTCTCTCTCTCTCTCTCTCTCTCTCTCTCCCTCTCTCTCTCTTGCATACACTCTTTCACACTCTGTCTATTTCTTGCTCATTCTCTCTTTTATCCTTATTACCATTTCACCTACTCACCCTTTATCTTTCCAATAATAGGAAAATAACAAGTGATAAAGCAGGAGTTCGGCGAACCTAACCAATGATCCCAGGTCATTCGAAGCTGTCCAAAAACTCTGTAAACTCTACAATAGCGATCATTTTTCTCGATCAGTATATTCGTTATAAAATGTATGCACTTAGGGTGTGCAGCGAGCATGCAGACTGTATGCAAGGATATGCAACGTCTATGCAAAATATACGTGAACATGCAACTTCTATGCAAAATGTGCGAGGAATATGCAATACGCAAATTGCTCAAGAAAAGGAATATATTCGTTATGTTCTGTAATGGTGAAATATAGTTTCATGAAACATAAAACGTAGTTTTAATTGTTCGGTTGATTTTGATACAAATAATGAAATCCTAGAAAATAAACAAGATACGAGTGTTGTAACAAAAATGGTCGAATGCTTACTGATTCACTTTATTTCATTTTTAATTCCTTAAAAATACGAAAAAGAGCTATAGCTGTAAAACAACCATACAGTTACAGCAGTTAGTTAATGCACAGTAATTTGATGCTAAATTTATTGACATAATCTTGACAGTCTTGATAAAAATAATTCTAATAATTTATAATATAATTTGTTCACAATTCCTCTAATATTGTTTTTGCTTACCAGATGGAAGCAACATTCTTTTTGAGACTTCTATTAAAATATAATAATATAGTCTACGCGAATCCTTATTTCACACAGATTACAAATTAAAGGGTAATCTCTTTACTATATGCAACTATATGCAACTCTTTACTATTTGCACTATATGCAAAATTCTACGAATCTACGAGAGCATGACCCGTATAAAACCGTTCGACGAGGACCGCTACGAAATCCTGGCAATTTGAAATTCGTACTTCATAGTTACTCGAACAAAAACATCGGCCGCTGCAGCAGACCCGGGCCCGACAGAAACAGTACCTCGTCTGAGCACTCAGCTGAATTGGCTCGTCTCGATAACGTCTCAGGAATATTATCATTCCGTACGAAACACTCGTTCGCCGCCTTTCACCGGCAATTCGTTGCGCTGCGATTCTTGCGAGCCCGTACGTACGGTATCGTCGGCCAAGGAGCAGGATCAAAAGAGAAATAAATTATATAGACCCGAGAGGAACAAATCGCCGGTACGTGTTCGAACCGGGGGCGGAAAAAAAAAGGAGCCAGTCGATACCTCCAACCTACTTTCCTCGAGAACAGAGAGACAAGGGAGGGAGAGAGAAAGAGAGGGAGAAGGGGGAGAGACCCGTAACAGTATATCGCTCGAGAGATCCTGTTCGACGTAAAATTACAAATGACGCGTATTTCTCTTGAAAGTCCTGAAAAGTATAGAGGAGGCCGCCGGAGGGCCACGATACTCCTCTCCGCTTGTTATCGGAGCCGCCGTACGCCGGGGAGAGGGGCGAAGGGGCCGGAAGAGGGATGTGGAAGGCGACGGGGAGAGAGAGACGCAGAATCGTGTGCGAAAGGGAGAGACATGGAACGCTAGGAAGGAAGAGGAAGAGAAAGAGAGAAAGAGAGAGAAGGAAAGGGAGAAAGAGACAGAAAGGAAGGGAGATATAGAAAATGAGAGAGAGAGAGAGAGAGAGAGAAGTTGAGACATAGAAAGAGAGAAAGAGAGACATTGAAGTCGACAGAGATTAAGAGAGTATGAAAGAAAGACGTAGGAGAGAAAGAGACATAGAAATCGAGAACAAGAGAGAGACGGAGACACAGAAATTCAGAAATACAGAAAGAAAGAGAAAGAGGGATAAAGACATTGAGAAACAGAGAGAGAGAAAGAGAGAGAGAAAAATTGTAAGACAGAGAGACAGAAAGATATACAACGCAAGATAAAGCGAGAAAGAAAGATATAGAAAACCAGATAAAGCAAGAGAGACATAGAAATCTAGAGAGAGAGAGAGAGAGAGAGCGGAAGAGAGACACATAAAGCGAGATGGAAGGACGCAGCGTCTCGGCGTTTTCGCGGCGCGATGCGATAAAACGTCACTTTTCGATGGGTACTAAAAGATGCATCGATAGCGGAAGCTGCACGGGGCACGCGGAGCTGTCGGGGAATCCCGCGCCGGCATTCTCAGCATCGCAGTAACTCCCGAAGCCTCGAGTATCCCTGAACAAAAGCGTCGAATCGCGTGCTCCTCGGGAAAGGAGGCGTCGAGCCGCGCGCTTCTTGCCGAATTGCAACATCCACCGGCGGGCGAATCTTGAATCGCGGAGCGTGTGTCGGCGGAATTTTCTTCCCCTGCGGAAGCCTGACGGAGCACGGGCCGCGCGAAGGAAATTCTGTTCGCGATCGCTGCTTAATGTCGGAGCCGCGTTTTATGCTGATTTTCGCGAGACGAATTGTTAAATTCTTGAATCTTCGCAACATGTTTTCTAAAACTTGAGAAAATTTTGCAAATCAACTCTTTTGTTCAAGCAATGATAATAATTATCATATAATTAATATTAATTATTATATAAATGAATTAAATGTTATAACACAATGGCATTGTTATAACACAATACAGTAGCTCCTTTATCACATGAATTAATGAGGATATGTAGGTGTTCAATGAGAGAATTTTTTACATGATAATAATCATGATAGATAATAAGAGTTTGGCGCTTATTTTGATTTAATAATCAAGAGTAAATTAGAAAGAATGTTCACAAATTATTCACAATAAAAAATATACGATATTTTACGTTATATAAAAATAAACGATATTTTTCTCTATAGTTCTGTTATTAATAAGGATTAAAATAAATTTGTCGCTCGCGGTGAAACAGCATTCCTGAAAAGATACATATGATGCAGAAAAGGTTTAGAAAATATAAGGAGACTGTTCAGTAAAGAGTTCAGTAGAATCGGCCAGCAATGAGCGGACAGCACAATATTACTTAACGATGCCCCTGCGGGGAACGACTCGGGCTAATTTTTGTGGAAACATATTGTGCCAAATTTCAGGAAAACGCTATTCTGCATTCCGCTCGTAAACTTCCATGTAGAATGAACATTTTATAAATTGTACAGCCAGCCGGGCGATGTCTCGTAGAAAAATGAATGCGGGAAACTTTTATGAAAAATTGCTGAAGTCTACTCGGCGCCAAGCATGCTAGATGAATCTTAATTAAAAGATTACGAGATTCGTCATGGTAAAATATCTGGTACAAGAAAATTACGAAACTCGATCCCTCGACCAATCAACCTTCAAGATCTCCAAGAAGACAGGTATTCCACGAGGTTGCTGCTACCTTTGACCTAATTTTCTGAAACTTGTTCATCAACACGTGCAAGACAGATGATCGCGATTACGTTTTCCATATATAATCCTTATCGGTGGAAAAAAGTGGAACATTCTACTTTTAATCATCCAATCGAGAATAACTATATTTTCCTTCATTTTCTACAACTTACAGCGTGTTACGTCGAAGACTAATGATTGCGAGAACGCGGCGTGCTTCACCTGCCGAAAGTATGAAAGAAAATTCGCCTTGCTTCCGCGATGACTCGACGTTTATCCTCGCTCATTCTTCGCTGGGGATATCCTCCCTATTCACTGACAAAAGCAACAATAGCTGCTAAGTCCTAGGTCTTTAGTACAGAGACTTAGTCTAAGTAATTTTTCTAAAATTTTTCTTTTTCGTTTTGTGTAACAAAGGGACTTCCCACTATTAACATTGTCTAAATAAATAAATCAATAAATAGGTGAATAAATATGGAAATAAAAGAACTGAAAACAATATAAAAAACTGTTTACTAATATTAAGTGTTTACCAGATCCAATACCTATCTAAACGATTTCCTCGTCGAAGTCGCCAAATTAATAGATAAACGCACGAATAAAATAAATAAAAATATGTGGAAATCTATCTAATAATTTTAAGTGTTTACCAGGTTCAATATCTAATAAAAAATAAATAAATAAATAAATCAATGCATGAATGATGAAAATATAGAAATCTATGTACTCGTTTTAAAGACCAACATCTAACGGGTCGGCAAATTGTCTGTATCAGAAACGAGCAGCGAAGCCATGGATCACAATCACTCCCTAGTCGATCCGGAGGATCGACGGAACCCGGTCGACGATGACCCGAGGACCTTGAACTGGACTCTGGTCGGGGTCCCAGGCTTGGATACTCGCTCGAACGACACTGCCAACGAGCTAGCGCAGCTCAGCCTATCGAACCTTGCTCCGTCGAGCCACAACGAGCCCGAGATCGCTTCGGCGTCGTTCGGGGATGTTCAGGGAGACGAGAGCGGCTCTTTGTCGGATCTCGGCCCGTCGGGCAACATTTGGGCCGAGGACGAGGGCGCGGCGATGGGCGAGGATGAGCTGGACAACCCGCGAAACAAGGCGCAGGACAGCAACCGGGATTATTCGGTGTCGACGGGGCCGAGCCGAGCGGAAGCGTCCACTATCGGCCCGTGGGAGGATCAAGTCCCTTGGAGGAGCGAGCTGGAGGACGTCCAGGTGGACGACGAGAGTTTGGCCGGTGTTTTGGAGCGGGTCGACGACGAGGGAGCCGTCGAGTCTGTCCTCGAGCCGCGCAACAGGGAGTACCTGGATGGCGCTGTTACTTGGGTCTCCGGTGTCGCCACAGAGTCCAGGCCCAGCGAGCAGAGAAATGTAGAAGACATCAGGGCCATCTCGTTCCCGGTGCCACCACCTGCCGAACAGTTCCAGGTACGAGACCTTCAATTTTATTATTTATATATGCTAGAGAATTTTGAAGTCACGTTGTTATAATTTTCTACCGCGATTGACACAACTGGACGCCAAGTAGTAACCTTTGTTTAATAACGTTGATAGAGTTAGGTCTACTGTGTGGTACAACTTGTTCAGCTACAATGACGTGGAGCTTTAAGATGATTGTGTTAAAATGCGAACTCTATTTTACTGGAGTTATCAAGATTTTATATAGATAAACCTATAATTTTTTTTCATTCAGCAAAGGCTATATGTATGGATGCATTTATTTCCTGAAAAATGCATCAAAATCGTAGTCCAATAATAATGCGTTACCCAGTACTTTTACCAAGATAAAAGACGATTCGAAGATCAGAGACCGTAAGGTTGCGAGGACGGCAGATGTATTTCGTTAAATCGTTGATTCCAGGATCGATTCGATGGCCGGCAACAGGACGAGGAGCCTAGGAAAGAGACCAGGAAGGAGCACGGCCGACCGATGAACAATCACCTCCTGGGCACCGGGAAGTCCACCAAAGCCTTCTACGAGATCAAGCCCTCGATCAGGACAGAGATCGAGAACGATCAGCTGTACCCGGCGAGCACACACAGGACGCTGCCCAGGAAATTCGTGCTGCCCACCGTCGGCATCGCCTACGGCAAGTTCGGACCGTATTTCGAGGACGGGGATCAGGATGCGAACGTCACCGCGAGGATTGGCAGCACCATGCTCCTCGATTGCCGGATCGGCATGCTCGGCGACAAGGAGGTGAGCCGGTCTCTTTCCTCTCTTTGTATTTTCGCTTCTCGTTTTCGTTTCCCTCGATCCTGATGTTTTCGGGGAACTGCTTTTGGCCACGGAGGTCTTCGAGCTTTCGACGTTTCATCTACCTGAAAACTATTATTGAAATGATCTTTAAAGGAAATTCGGACAATTTGTATTACTAAATTTTGTGGAAGCTATGACTTCTATGCCATTGCGCTATATTTTTATGTGTTCTTGAAAAAGAAACATAGAATAAATAAATTCCTACGCTAATCTGTTTTATCAAACATCATAGAATTTAGCTTTTCAATTCTAATTTCATTAAGTATAATTGTTCAATTCGATCCAATGTTTTATACAATTAACATAACAGTCAAAATAATAGTTAACTTATTAAACATAATATATTTCAACTAACATGTTCGAAATATCATTTATAAAATAATCTCGATTCCATTTGCATTGAACGCAGAATTGCATGAAAATTCAGAGATCATCTTCTGTATAGTTTTTCCGAGGAAAAGCGCGAGCAATTATTTCTCGTAAATCAAAATTTATTGTAAGCATTATACTTCGACGACCGCGTTGAATTAGTATAATTTGTACCGGAGAAAAAATCTCGGTTACTTCTGCTGCTGCGAAAGTTTATCTATTTTGTCGTTCGGCATTTGTATCTCTCTCTCTCTCTCTCTCTCTCTCTCTCTCTCTCTCTCTTTCTCTCTCTGCCACCTGTATTATTCCGCCGCTTTTACGAGGCGGCGTCTGATGCGGCTCGCGAAATGGGATGGACGATGCAACATGATGAAAAACCGGCTGCAATGGTCTTGTTATATTTTTATGATCTCCCGCGCCGCGCGATAAAAAGGTCCCGCGATGATGAAGCGACGAGTGAGAACTTGTTTCCGGTTTTGATCCATCCCCCGTGCTTTCGGCGGACGCAAGAAATTGTCCGGTCAATTTGCTAATCCCTGTATTATCCCATTTTTTTGCACGGGATAACCAAAATTCCCCATGGCGTTTTCAACAATATTCACGGTCGAAGCTTCCGGCTCGCACCGTTCGTCCGTGTCGCTATTGATTTGTTACTCAGGATGAAATAAGAGGGTGAAAATTAGGATGGAAATTAGGATGAAAATTAGGATGAAAATTAGGATGAGATAATGGGCTGAAATAATAGGATGCAAATTAGGATGAAAAATGGGATGAAAAATAGGGTGAAAAATAGGATGAAATAATAGGATAAAAAATAGGATGAAAAATAGGATGAAAAATAGGATAAAAAATAGGATGAAAAATAGGATGAAATAGTAGGATGAAAAATGGGATGAAGTAGTAGGATGAAAAATAGGATGAAATAGTAGGATGAAAAATAGGACGAAATAATAGGATGAAATAATAGGATGAAAAATAGGATGAAATAGCAGGATGAAAATTAGAATGAAATAGCAGGATGAAAATTAGAATGAAAATAGTGCAAAACGTCGTATAGAAGACGTTTTTTTTAAACGATAAAAATATCAATAAAAACAGAAGCTTGACTGGAAGAATATTTTGTAAAATTATCAAGAACGAAATGCACTTTTAATTTGTTAAAACTATTAAAAATATATATTTATATTCTTATCTGTCCCCTGATTTTTGACACCGATAGAGTACCTTTTTATTTATGCAAAAATATCCACAGTCCAACGATAATAAAAATCTTTCAGCTTTTCTCTGCAGAAAACATAAAAAATATCATAAAAGTGGAAGGAATATTTAAACAACGACAGCGTTGATGAAAATAATAATTCAGTGCACCGCGCGGTATATAAATATTGTAGATTTTAATTTCGGAATTGCGATTAGTGCATAGAAACGAGTATCGATGAAAAATATCGAAGTCGCGGCTTCTCGCGATCCCCGTGGCCGTCGATATACAGCTTTTTAATGCGTTCAGCAGGAAAACCGTGGTATAATGTAACGATGATGGATGAGATCGTAACTTACGATTCCCGGCGTTCCCCGGTGACTGAAATATTCGGTTTCCTTCAATCAATGATATTGATATTGATGCGAGCGTGTCGAACGTCGCAATTACTCGGCCGCAATTTTCACCCCCCGTCGAATCAATCCGCACGCAGAAACCGCGTACTTCTTTGTCGGTGTGGGGGAATAATAATTCATTAGCGGCGCTTCAACGCGCGCGCGCGCGCGCCGAACATGGCCACCTTAATTTCAGGATTCATACAGATTCGATAAAAATCAGGTACATTGTGACCCTTGAATATATTAACAATCAGATGCTTGGACACGCGAAACTGCAACGTTCGATTGTGGATTTTATGCGTTTACCGCGTGAATGAGTTACGGAAAGTTTAAAACAACAGCGTGAATAAAGGATCGTGAGCGTCGATGTAATATACTAAGCTTTCTGAAATGATTATATGCGAGAGTAAATTTTTATTTGCAATTTTTTGCGGAGAGTTTAATAATTTAGGAATATTTAGTGGTGAAAGAATGGTCTGAATTCTAATCTTCCAGGGGATAGTTTAATTTGTTAGATGTTATTGTTAATTTCGAGAAGATCGTCGATATTAGTTTTATATAGAGTTTGGTTATTTTTCGCATTGTTTTCAATAAATAATTCATTGTTCGACGTGATTTATTCTATTTTTATTCTATTCTTTATTCGAATAATTCGAGAAATTCTTTAGCCGAATGATTCGAATAATCCTTTATTTGAATAATTTCTCATTCGAATAAATTGACAAATTTTTTACTCGAATAAATCGAAAACTTCATTTGATTAATCCTTTATTCGAATCATTTTTTACTCAAATGATTCGAATAATTATTTATTCAAATAATCAAATAAATATGTATTCAAGTAATTTAAATAATTATGTATTCAAATAATTCGACAAATTCATGACTCGAACAATTCGTTATTTAAATAATCATTCGAACAATTATTGTTTCGAATAACTAACTTACAAAGCAAACGAAGTAAAAATCCTACGAATTCGAGCGGACATAGCCGGCGGGTGATCGTGGAAAGCGTTTACCTCGGAACGAGCAAAGTTGATTAACAGCCGGAGTCGCATTAATTGAGCGACCACATCCGCGCTACCTATCACAATTACCAATTCCGCTGTTCGATCGATTATAGGCGCCGTTGTCTAGAAAATATGGGACAGGAAGCGGGGACGATCGCGAGGAGTTTCGTCTGTCGCGGAAGTTTTCGCGCGGTAATCAGCGTCGGTTTTCATCGGATCCTGCTGCCGCTCCTCCTGTCCTTTCTCTCTCCCCCTCTCTCTCCCCGCGCCTCTCCTCTCGCCGCTCTCCGGCGGTCGCTTGGGATTCCAGATGGATTCATATTCCCCGGAATACGTAATGCGAAACCGATTCCGACGGCAGGCGTGCCAAAGTACGAAAAGGAGCGGCCGTCCGTGCGCGTCGATACGCCCCGCGAATATCAAGCGAGTTTATGCAAGTGCCGTCGCGTCGCGCGACTCTCGTCTCCCGTCCCCCGTCCCCTCCGCGAATTTAATCGCGAGACAACGGGCCGCCCGGCCAATTTCTTTCGTCTCCGTCGAGGAACGTTGACGCCCGCGGAGGGCTTGTACGGGGCCACACTTTCGGCAATTTGTCGATACGGACTTTTACGAGGAGCGAACGCCCGCGAGGCGTTGTTCGCGCGAGAGTTTTACGTCGGTCCGTCACGTTTCGTCGCTTTTATACTAAGCAGAACTCTCGTCGCAAAAATAAATGATTATCCCCCAGCGTGTTCGTATCGTTTTTATCACCTTCGCAATTTTCATCCCACGTGATATTTTATTTTTGTAGCGGGACGAGCTGTTTTGGTGTCCATTAAATATTTATGACAACGACTGTCGGATATATATATATATATGTTCACAGATAATAAATTTATAAAATAAATGCGCAATTTATACCTACTTTCGTCGAGCTCTTTCGAAGAATAATGATTTATTAAAATACATTTTAAGATAAAAAAACATTCATTCATGATAAATTCTAAGAATAATTGTACATGATCATTTGTAAATATTCAATTAATCTATTATAAATATATATACGAAAGATAGAAAATAAGAAATAAAAATTGTCTGAGTATAGCACAGGGTTTCGTTTCTACTTTTAATAACTTTCATAAGTTGCAAAGTATAGAATAATACCTCTAAATTCTTCTAAAGTTTTACTGTAACATTTGACGTATCCATTTTGATGACAAATAGACAAAGACACGTAGAATGATTTAATAAATCGTTGATAACGTTATTCCGAACTCTTAAACAACCAAGGTAACAATTTTGACACGATTCCACTATTTTCTTCCACGATCGCTCAGCGCTGAAAAATTCCATTTCCGCGACGGTTCCGCGAAAGTTTCCCGCAATACCTGGCATAAAAATCCGCCGGCTAATTAAGAACTAAAAACGACGAAGCTGTCGCGCGGCGAGCTGGAATGTCCGTAACGATGCCATAAGCCGGCTCATCTAAGTTTTTCGATCCCGTTGGACCGGCGGTGTTGTTAATTCGTCGGAAAACAATTTGTTCGTCGCGGTACGCAACAAAGCCGTGGGACGGTGTAAGAGCCGTTGAACGGACCGGCTACAAGAGACTCCTTGTTAGTCAATTTGTCGTGTAATTGAACGAACCTCGGTCCTTTAATGTTTACAATTAACCGAGCACCTTTGTTCTTACCCCATTGGCGGAAACGCGCGGGCACGTACGCGTTGCGTTTTCCGCGCGGCATGGCGGCCCCAGCGTCGGACAAACACGGCAAAAGTGAATTTGATGATACCATTCAAATTCGAGGCTCGCCGTGAAAGGGCGCCTCTTTGTTCCCACCGCCGTATGGAAATGTAATTCCGCGGAACGGCACAAGTCGCGGAAAATGTCGGCGCCGCGGACGCGTACACACCGCGAATTCTATATCTCCGTTGTGCTCGGCCCGTGGAACAATTAGGCTAATTTGCCGGCAGCGCGCCGCCAAATATTTTCGTTCCCGATAACAACGCGGCTTTAAATATTCATGTCCATTCGTCCGTGCCGATGTAATTATCCGAAGAAGTGGCAAGCGTTGCCAATTACTGTGCCCTTGAAATAATTGCACTTACATTTATATTATTAATTTTACTTACATGTTTTTGCCTCGATCTCGTCATATTTTCTACTATATTATATTCTGAATATAAAATCTACATATTTATATAAAAGACAGTTTAATTGTTCTGCACTCAAGTGGCGTCTCTGTGGCGCCAATGAAAATTGTTATATTATTTCTAAAATAATGTTCACATTATTAAAGGCCCTTCTATGTAAAAGACTGTTAAAAACGTAATAGTTTTAGGAATCACGAAAAATTCGAACATCGTTTTAATAGCCAGAATAATTAATAATATTTTTATCGAGTGGAACTCGAAGTATTCTGCTCGAAGCTACTCTCGTCTCGAGGAAAAATTTAATGAACTGACGAATTTCAGTCGAGTTTAATAGATCAAACGACACCGCGAGCGGTCCGCTCTCGAATACGCTCGGACACGCACGGACACGCTCGATAATAGCCGGCGCGCGGCCCGTTACAGCCCCGGTTACGAAAACGATTCGCGTTTCGGACCAGGCCCTGTGAAATTATACGCCGTTAAACGGCCGCCGTTTTATGCAAATGTCCCGGTCGAATCCCCGGATTTGTTAATTAATCGAGTGTGAACGGCCCGGCGGCGGCCGTTTTAAATACAATACGTTACACGATTACCCCCGCGGACGAGACATTACGATGTCTGCAGGGCACTCGCGCTACCGGCGACGAGATACACGGCGGCGTTACACTTTCATCGGTACATTGAGCGCTCGGATTGCCGACCCGTTGACAAACTGCTCCAGCAGTTTGCGGTTTTTCCCGCTGAATCTGCCGAATTAGTAATAATTTGCGGCTCGAATCACGCGCCGATGATTCTACGCGAAACCTACAGTCAGTCCCACAAGTATTCTTACCCTCATTGCTTATTAGAGAAATCTGTAGAAAGCAAGGGACGCATGAAAGATTTTGCAATAAACTTTTTATTATGAATGAACACATTTATAAAGTTTATTTATAGAAAATTATAACAAAGTTGATTAACTAATAACAAACATATATTGATTTTACTCCTCGTAGTACGTAATAACAGTCCGCAAAAGTATTCGTACCAGTGTAGATTTTGTCAAAAAATCGCATATTAGAGTAGCTTTTTTATTTTATATTAATTTTCTAGTATTTAGTGGGTCCATCTTTATGCCTTATTATATCGTTTAATCGATTTGGCATACTTTCTATCAGTTTTAATACGATATTTGGTTCAATACTGTTCCAAAAATATTAAATAAGATAATAAAAAGTTTATTGCAAAATTTCACATGCATCCCTTGATTTAAACAGATTTCTCTTATAAGCAATGAGGGCACGAATATTTATGGGACTGACTGTATTTCGCGTAGAATAAACCACGTCTATGTGGATACTTCGAAGCGATGTTATGTGACGCGTTATGCTCGCCGAAAAGTTTCGATCGTAGATCTAGGCGACTCGGTAAGTAGAATGGGCGCGCGATGGTCAGACATGCCAGATTCTATTCGACGTACTCGACCGGAATTCGAACGCGATTTCGTACGAAATGGAGCGGAATCAGAGAGATTTCTATTCTACCTTCTCGGTTCACAGTTTTCCTCGCGGTCTATACTCTTATTTATCTCGTCCCTTCTTTTTTAATTGAAATTTTTATTCTACAATTTCAGGACGACTTTTCGTGCAGTTTATATTTTTATTCACCTTGAACTCTCTTTCTAATTATGATTTCATCCTACGCTTGCGTCCAGCTTTCCTTGCAGTTTATACTTTTGTTTATTTCGTTCCTTCTTTCTAATTATGATTTTTATTCCACGCTTACGTCCAGCTATTCTTGCAGTCTATATTTTCGTTTGTCTCGCTCCTTCTTTGTAATTATAATTTTTTTTCTCCGCTTTCAGTCCAGATTTTCGTGCAGTCTTTATTTTTATTTACCTTGTTCTTTCTTTCTAATTGCAATTTTTATTCTACATTCTCAGTCCAGCTTTTCTTGCAGTCTACATTGTTATTTATCTCGTTCCTTTTCTCTAATTATAATCTTTATTCTACATTCTCAGTTTAGCTATTTTTGCTGTCTGTATTTTTTATCTCGTATATACATTTATCTCGTTTAATTACAGTTTCACAAATAGTTAATAATATTCGCTTATTTCTTCTTTATACTTAACTTTTTGTATTTTATCCATCCTTATGTAACTGCTTCATAATTATTCTCGTACTCTAAGAAGGGGTTATACGTCAAGGTTATATTAAGGGGTAACAAAGGATTATTCCATCGATCAATAAAATTATTATTATTAATTATAACACGGCAGTATAATATTATTCAACGACGATTCGTTAACTCCTTAATTGTTCCATATTTTTATTCAATCACCGTGATAACTAATAGACTATATTCCTGTAATAAATAAAGACAATTCTATCGCATCTTTGCTAAAAAACATTACTGTTCTAAAAAACGAACAGCGCTTAATCGAAAGCCACTATAATCTTCAACAATTGATGACGTTTTCGGAAAAGTCCGCTGCAATATCGTTAAAAATCATTAAAAAATCCGCGAACCACTGAAGAGGGTGGAACGGAGCCCGTGTCTTGGAAAAACTCAAAGCGCATTGTCTCGCTGTCGGGCCATCAAATATTCGCGACAGTGGGTCCGCGGGCGATCGATACTAATTAGCTGGAGATTACGTCCTGGGTTTCCCATTAAATCCATCAGTGTAATCATCAATCTCCCCTTTGTCCGTGGGACGGTAACCTGGATACTTTGAGCGATCCATTCGAACGGATCGATGATTGGACGACAAAGCTTTGACGGGGGCCTGGCGACGTATCCTGCGGGAAACCCTTTCGCGATGCTCTCGCGGTGCTCGAAATCGCAATCTGGCAACGGCCAGGTAGACAAAGCCTGATAAACGCGACGCGTCTTTATCCGTCCGTCGCGACGCTCGACACGTACCGCCCGGTGTTAAGGAAAGAGGTTTAGAAATCACTTTATGGTATGGCCGACCATCTGAGAGTTTTTCAGCAATCCGTTTAGGGCCATTGCAGTTTGTTTGGCAGACCGGTCTACACCCAACATGTGGCACATTATTTAATTTTATATTTAATTTTTATTTAATTTTTACTTAATCATTCTGATTCCAACAAATCCTTGTTGTCAACAAGTCCCTTGATTTCGACAAATTTCTCTAATAAGCAATGGGGGTACGAATACTTATGGGAATGACTGTAGAGAGTAACAAGATGCGCGTTACAAATATAGTTATCATTTCAAACCGAGTTATAAGTCAATCATTTAGTCCCACATTAATGGGTGGTCCTTCGAACTAGTCAACACCAAGTGCAATATTCAGAGGATCTCGATCATCCATCTGACGAGTCCTCAACACCCGGTGAACGCCGATGGAAAGACGGCGATTCGACTCTTCGGGGAAACGCAACGAGCAAAAGTAAGCCGGTTCCACGGTTTTCCAGGAGAACGAGAAATTATTGCCGTCCGCCGGAAGACCGGGGAAACGACGGCTCGATCGCTCGCCGCGAAAT
>NC_135781.1:27188861-27189490 GCF_028453695.1 Augochlora pura
ATCGACGGGGACGAACGAGTTTGACGGGGGGGCCGTGCGGTTTCGAAGCTGCGCCGGCACGGAAGTTTCGGCGTCGGCGAGCGAAATGGCGCAAGAAAGCCGCCGGAAAACAGCCTCTGTCGGTGGCAGTGAAGCCGGGTGGCTTTCGATCGATTAACCGCGGGGGGGGGGGGGGGGGGGGGGGGGGGGGGGGGGACCACACCGGTCGAAACGGTTTAATTAAAAGTCGATTAAAAGTCCGCGGGACGGTAGAGGGCGGGGAGCGTGTGTCCCGTAAAGGGCAAGGACGCGTTTCCGAACCGATTGAAATAAAAGCGACCCACTTGCGAAGACGCTTATCGATCGCCGCGTCGCGTCGCGTCTCGTCGCGTCGAACGAATTTTTACCGGCTCCGTCGGGGCTGGAAAAACCGCGCGCGCGGCTCGTCTCTTTATACACGGCAGAATGTTAATTAAATTCCGCAGTCGTTCCGCGTTTCGACGCGTTCCGCGCCGGCATTTAATTGAGAGAAACTTCGCCGCCGCGCCGCGTTCGAGACCCCCCACCCCCGCCGTTCGTTCTTCAATTCTTCCGAATCGGGGCAACGCAAGCCGGAAACCGAGCGTGTTGCGTGTTTTCAAATTGTTCGC
>NC_135781.1:27189590-27219608 GCF_028453695.1 Augochlora pura
GATCGCGGAGCCGCATCTACGTATTTACTCTTCCGCGCATCGAGTTACAAGCTAGTTAAAATTTCGCGCTCGATCGCGCAACCGTACAAACGAAGTGAAACGAGCGAAGTGTAGCCGGGGGAGAAAAAAAATCGGAACGGAGGAGAGAGGCCGGTAGTAGTGTGCTCTCGCGGTACACTTCATTGATTCTCGGCTTTTATTTCGCCCCTTAAGGGGCGAAATAAAAACTCATGCGATCCCGTACAGAATATATCCGGAGAGCAAATAAAGCCTCGTAAAAATCCCACTTCTACGAGGCCGGCCCTCCTCGACAAGTGTGAATTCACACGATCGTCCGGCCGTGGCGATTAACTTTGAAATCGTTAAATGTGGACACAGTGAATCGGCGAACACTGCGGTAACGACGAGCGCAACGAATCTATGGTATATGTGTATATGTAGGAATATATATTTAGGAATAGGTTCGTTTAAATTGGAAAACTGTAGACTAGAAGAATTGATAAAAAGAATATCGAAACTGAGGACACTGTGGAGGACATTAGAGACACAACTGAGATTTTTTTAAATGATGTTGTTTATTAATCTTAATTACAAGTGAACCCCTTTCTTTAAAGAGCTTAATCGATTAAGATGACCAAAACTATTCTTAGGGATTTTTCAATGACTTATAATGATCGATAGGTCAACAAGAAAAACTGTACAAAATTTCAATTTAATTTTACTATAAGGGTAGTTATACAGTACAATAGATTGTAGCCGTTTTTAGATAGCTTTATGCCTCTTTTAGGTGTTTGTTGTAAAACTATACTTATTATATTGCCATAATATTGTTCGAAAACTATCCCAAATGTACCCGAAAATTGCGCCAAATTTGCGCTAAAACTTTCCAAAAACTGTCTTTACACCATCTTAAAATGACCTTACAATTACCCTAAAACTGTCATAAAATTACTATAAATTATATAAATGGTACATAGCGGTGTCAATTTGATATATATCCGTCGATCGCACGAAAACGAAGCGGCTTAATATTTCAGCGCCGGAATCAATTCGCGTAGAGGAGATGCCGGAGAAAGTCGAAGATCAGACGGAGGCAGCGTGGAAACCGCGCCATACGGAATCACGGAATCCAATTTAAATAATACTTGCCTTCCGCCGCGCCTGATGTCCTCCTGGGAAACCAGCCGGCTGGATGCGCATCCCTCTTCATCTCCGCTCGTTCATTGGCCCGAAAGCAGCTTAAAAAATGATCTGTCCGAAGAAATTTCGAGCGAGACCCGGCCGGCTCGTCGCGTCGAATTCAATTTACCGTAGTCCGCTCGTCGACCGTGGTCCGTCCGCTCCTCTTCAGACTGATCCGACAATATTCTAAGTAACCGCCGCCATTCCCGATGTTTTACTGCCATAAACGCTCTCTGCAATGCGAAAATATTTCATTAATTCTATTAATAAGATAAATAGTATAGGGGTAATTCTGTAGAGGTATTTTAGATATTTTAGACTTTGTGAATTAACTCTATAGAGTTAACTCCGTAATAATAATAATCACAATTAAACGATATTTTATGTAAACTCGACAGAGTTAACTCTGCAATAATAATCATAATTAAATGATACTTTAGATTTCTTAAGCGGTGTTTCAATAATTTCTAATGTCAAGTTTTTTAATACTCAGGCGAAGGGTCGGCTCTGAATAACTTCTCCACCCATCGGATAGTCAAGAATTTTTTTATTTAGTCGTACAGGTGGTAGTAGTTAGAGATTTTATCGTTCCAAATGATTTCTTGGAGATTTGATTAATTTTTAAATATATTCGAAACGTCAAATCGGTTCGAAAATATTATATTAAAAGTATCAATGAATAAATTTCCCAATAAATGTCTGAATCTAAAGTAAAGGATTGAACAAGTTTTAAAGTTTAAAAATGACTTTGACACTCATGAGAATGTTAAAAATATAACCAACGTCATACGACTTTACTTTCTCACTTGAATTTGATAAATTAATTATTTAGTCACTCCAACACATCGTGCACAGAGTATTTAGCACACGCGACATTCTTCTAATTTCGTGCATCGACGTCCGCGTCGAGGGCGTTCCCGAAAGAAGTCGGCGCGAGGTTGTAACGTGGTGTACGCCGACGTGGCACGGCAACGGCTGATTAATGTTGCCGATACAGGCGACGATGACAGAGCAAAGCCGCGACAGACTTCGCCGGAGCCAATTCACTCGGTGCCTCTTAATACCGCTATCAGTCACAGGACGGGGTACGGAATCGTGAATTAAAAAGCCCGGATGCGGCTCCGATCTATCCAAACCCCCGTTGGGACCCGCGTCCGCCCTGGAAACGGGCCGCGATCAATCTTTTACAATATTTACGCCGGCTCCCTTTAAGTTTTCGATTTATATGCAGCGGTATATTACTAAGGAATATTGAAAGCGACAGATTCCGCGGGACGAGCGGCGCCGTTCTCGAAACCGTAAACGCTCGCTGCCGAAAGAGAAAACGCCGGAGAGCGAGAAAGGCAGAGAGAGAGAGAGAGAGAGAGAGAGAGAGAGACAGA
Source organism: Augochlora pura (assembly GCF_028453695.1). Classification (NCBI taxonomy): domain Eukaryota; kingdom Metazoa; phylum Arthropoda; class Insecta; order Hymenoptera; family Halictidae; genus Augochlora; species Augochlora pura. The sequence continues at coordinate 27,192,155 of NC_135781.1, forward strand.
AAGAGAGACGGAAACAGAGAAAATCAGAGAGACAGAGACAGAGGAAAACGAAGAGACGGAGACGGAGAAAAACAGAGAGAAAAAGACAGGCAGAGAAAGAGAAAGAGACAGAGAGAGAGAGAGAGAGAGAAAGAGAGAGGGGGTGGAGGCACAAGGGACTGGAAAAATCAGCAGAACCGATCGATCGTGTATCGGTCCGTCGAACATTCCGCCGCGAAAGCCGGGACACGATTGATCCGGCTGTCAGCCACTCGAAACGGAAAGCCTGTAACGTCGATAGATCGGTTAAATCTGAAAGCTCTCGTATCGCGTGACGGGAATCACGGTATCTAGGATGTAGGTTTTTCCGAGCAAACGTCCCGATGAAAGAGAGAGCGAGAGAGAGAAAGCGTGGGGAGGGGAGGGGAGGGGGGTAAAAAAAGTCAACCGCGCCTGTTGTCCCGGCATCATAAGGTACACAGATGGATCACTTTAAACAGACGGGCCCCGGCAATTCATCACGCCATGCGAGACCGTGGATGATGCTCGCTTCCCGATTGATCGGGAAGGATAAATAATTGTGCAACGTCCAACTGCCGAGCGTGACGCTCCAATCGGTAGCGAGTGGACAGTGGCAGCGTGCTCCGCTGTCCACTGGCTGTCCACTGGCTGTTGCCTGGATGCCGCGGTTCGCAATTATTAGACCGCGAATTTTTCTGCGAATGGACCGATAGGATCGTCGATTCGTGCTTAAATTACCTTCGGAAAATTAACGGTGTCTCTGGCATTGCGATTACTGTGATTATCGGTGATATTCTGGTATAGTGGTTATCTGTGAAATTGTGACGAATTACAAAACCGATGAAGTTGATCGGACAATTTCGCTCGAATGTACTGCGACGAAAGAATAAACAGAAATGAGGAAACTGTATTGGATAATCTTCATACGGAACAACGAAGAAAATCGTAACGAATGAGTTTAATTAGTCGCGAGTTACATCAATTAAATTATTCATGGATTAAAAATTAATTTAAGCTATCTGTCATTCAAGAAGAAGAAATAAATTAAATCAGGAAGAAGAGAATGATGTATTCGTTGTTAGGATATTTAAGTATCATAATCACAATTGATCGTATCCAGTTTGAAGTATAAATAATTAAGTAAAGAATTAAAGAAGTAGAATATTTTACTTCGCAAAATGGCATCAATTTAGAGGAAGCTTATCGTTACCTTGAAATAAAATTTCTTGCAAACCGATTTGAACAATGCGATGAATAAATCGCACGTAAAGTCTCAGTATAATGATCTAACCGCAAATTGCGACAACAGGTGTTGATAAGAACAATGAAATTAATTAGCGCGCCGCGTAGTTCGTTTTAATTTCGTAAGGGGTGTCTGGTGGCGGATCATACACCGACTTAATCTACTTGGAAAGTCCTCGGCGGTGCATATTATCACCTCCAGGTCGGTAATAGGCAGAGATAGGAACAACGATATTAATTACCATCCTTCGAACTTTCAAGCAATTTACCAAGTTACTGTAACGTTGTCTGATCGTTTACCGGTCTAATCTACTTACAAAATATTGTTTCGAGGGTTCCACGCGTCGCCGGCGCTAACCGGGGAAGATAACGACGGACCAGACGCGGCGCGGCCATGATTCTTCAAAGTTGCATGCGACGTTACAAAGTTGCGGGCCGCTACGTCTGACCACACACCGGCCCGATCTACTTAACAATTGTTATCTTCTGCTTCGCGGTAGATTAGCCCGCGAACGACTGTATCAATTATTACCACTCGAAGTTTGATACGAAACGCCGTCTAGTTTAATACGCAAGTTTTGTCCGACAACAGGTCAGGCTGATCCACTTGACCGGTATTTGGTTTTGCATATTCTATTAACAGAATCGTCTGATAATCGATGAGTCCTCGGTAAGACGGGCATACATCTTCCAAGAGGACAGTCCTATTTCACTAACCGAAGTGTCTGACCAACACCGGGCCATTCTACTTGTCACGCCGTCTGACTAGTGACAGATGCATTCAATTAGCAACCGCCTGACGGGACACCAATTTATTCTACTTAAGAGACACGCCGGTCCTTGGACTAACTGCTTAAATTAATTTAGGGCCGCTCCGTCAGATATTCCATTCGCTTCTGTCCAGACGCTCGGAATCCTTCCCGCCATCTTTTATCGTCTGTCCTCTAATCTGAAAACGAGTTCGCAGGATGAACGTTGTATTGTAGTTAGATAAATATTTGTATAATGTTATATTATATTATGTAATTCTATTATGATATAGTACAATACTATGATGATATAATATACAATAATATAGTATAATACAGCTATAATTATCCCAATATATTCCTTTTAATCGAATATTTTACTTGAATGTTTTATTCGAATATTTTATTCATTCTTTATTCGAATAATTCTTCATTCCAATAATGAAATATTATCAGTAAATTTTAGAATATAAGAATTCTCGTACCATAGTTATTAAAAAATGAGGAGAAATTATCTTACAATTGCCTCGAAAAATCTTTCTTCCATTTGTCTGTTTCTTATTTATTTTTTATCCGTGTATAAACAAAATTCCTAGGCAACAATTGATCCCAGTTTCGCAGCTCGCACTGCGATTTTCTATGAAAAGCTAAACTAATCTCGACAATTCTATCATGCGCCGTAAACAATTCCCGACAATTCCCAATTTCGGTTAAAAACAACGCGAACCCCCGCATCTTACGGCGATAAACATTTCAGAAAAAAAGAAACGCCGCGGACACGAGATAAGCCTGCGCCACGGCAGGAAACGGCCGCCGGGCTCTGAGATACGAGGACGCTCGGCCGGCCCGAAATTTCAGGGCTCAGATTAGGGCGACGGTGCTACGAGGTCGCCGGCGTAGAAATTTTATTAACCCTACGTACGAGCATACAGAGAGACGTCCGCGTGGCCGGGCGGTAATCCAGGTCCGCGGCCCGTGTCTGGAAATTCTGAAAAAGCCGTCGGAAACGGCGCCGGGCCACCGTCGGAATAAAATTTGAGTTTGCGCGCGTGACCCTTTGTCTACGGCGCAGAGCCGGCGGTCGCCGCGATGGCCGCGTCTTTGAAATTCCATGTCGAGGCGACGTTTTCAGCAATCCGCGAGAATATGTCTGGGAGGGGCCGGGGGTGGGGGGAGGGTCCGCCTGAATATCCCGCCGGAAAGCGGATTCAAAGCGGTCCTTGGAAAAGCCGCGCGGTCTTTTCGCGCGATCCCGTGAAAAGCTCTTCCGCGGTTTTTCAAACACAGAAAACACCTGGCCGAGGACTATTCATTATTTGAAGAGCTCTAACTGCGATACCCGGGGCCTTGGTTTCTCGATTATCTCGACGGCTTTCTTGCTCTTTTCTATCTTTATGTATACATTTCTTCGGAACGCGGGAAAATAGGCGCGCCGTTTTCAATGGCGTTGCGTTAATTTCGACTGATTTTGTTTATCCCGCGACAAGTTTTTCCTCGCTGAAGGGAGCGCCCAAGTACCTCCAACAGCGTTTCGCTTTCAGACGCGGTCCACATTCTCGAGTGTTTCTTTCACGTAATAAAATATCTATGGGAAATTAGCTTACTGGTTAAGGAAATAAATAAATGTTGGTAATGAAGTGGAGAACTGAAACAGTCATCTCGTTACAGCTTAATTCTACGTTATAAGAGCCATAGACACACTTCTTAGAGATTGCTTATTATTATTACATTATCTTCTTATCATCCTTTACATATTATTATTAATTTTCACTCAATATTATTTTTTTACTCATTATTATCTATTTACTTAAATTAAGCAAATATTGCTGCGTAGAACAGACTTCTTTAAAATAGATTTACCAGCGAAGGTGTTAACCCTTTGCCCTCGATGCAACTTCAACTGCGAATCTAAAATAATTTTTCTGGTTTTCAGTGTTTCCGTTTTATATAACAATATTTATTTTATGCTTATGAAATTAATTCTTGCGACTCATACAACAGTTACACCTTTAACAATTTTTAAATCTAACTTTTGGCGATATGTATTAAAAATAATTCTGGAACGTGCTACAACAATTTTAATGGCGCCGCAGAGTCGCCACTCGAGTGCGAGGGGTTAAATTATACAACAAAAATAGACAGTATTGCATTTACACACAGCTGTAAAATATTTCCAATTTCTATGCTCCTAAATTTGATAAAAATCTGATGTTTCTATTTGACAGTAGCGCGTGTAGTGGACAGATTCGGCGAATCTTAACCGAAGCAGAGCCTCGTTGAACTTGAGGAGACGTCGCGATGTTTAACTGTTCCGAGGCGTTTGCGCTCCCAGTCACGGAATCTCCGTGCCGATTCCCTCGGTCGCTTCACGCCTCCCTCCCTACCTCCTCGTCCGGTCTCTTTCTATTCCGGAAAGGAGTCTTCGACTGCTGCCTGGCTCGTTCCGTGCTCCATTCTTTCCGCAACTGTAATTTGTATGGGCGATCACGTACCGATACGCTGCTATCTGTGTCCCATTTGTCACCGGCGCCTCGCCCTTTCCGGAAGACGCCGGAGTTTCAATAATTCGTCGGTTTCCGGGGCCGACGTATCGTCACGGCTCCTACCCGCTCCGCGCGGAGGTTATTCACTCTTACACGGTGGACGGTTTCATTACGACCAATTATTTCCCACGAAGAGATCGATACCATCTTTGACTCTTTTGTCGTAAGAACTTTATTTTATTTTTATTTGTAGTAACTATACCGTTTTATTTGTGTTGATTATTTCTTTTTATTTGTGTTGATTATTTCTTTCTATTTGTGTTGATTATTTCCTTCTATCTGTGTTGATTCTTTCTTTCTTTTTGTATTGATTATTTCTTTTTATTTGTATTCATTAATTTATATTTTAAATTAAGCGTTCTATGAGAGAGGTGAGGGTAAAAAAATTAATTGTTCTTCTGTATGATTCTCTTTGTTCTCTTGTATAACCTTAGAAGCATTTCTCATGTAGCTTACAGTAAAAATTAAAATAGAAGAGTTAAATGACTCACCTTGTATATTATTCGAACTAGAAAAAAAGTGCTTTTGCTGTGTAAAAATTTTCTTATTGGAATAATAAGATAAGAAAAATTATTCTATAATGTCTATTCCAATGTTCCTTTATTTAATTTCAACAACGCAGAATCATAAAATCAAGTCATAAGATAATTAAAACAATTTTAAATTTTTAATTACAAGTAAATATAATCTAATACACATAAATATAAATCTATTACTAATGCAGAATAATTTCTAGAGAAATTAAAATTCCTCTAAATAAAGGAAAAGTAAGATTATTATTTTTAAACATGAATCTGGGAGATGTTAATTAATGTATCGGGTAGCTGAAAAAATAATATCAATTTTCCAAACAAATCCACGATGCGAAAAAGGCGAAATTATGTTTGCAACAACTGAATAGAATAAAAAAAGACTACCAAATATATGTCCTCACCTATTGCCATAATTAATCGCGCGAGTCTTGATCGCCGATTTAGAAAGTTAAACGGCGAAAGTGGGTAATCAGAGTTGAAACGTTGGTCTCCGGGTGAAATCGAGCGAGGCGACGTTGCGCGTCGAGGGTTAATATAATATAATGCATACGGGGGGAGGAGGGAGGAGGAATGGGAGGGTGGTGGAACGATGCGCAGGGGTTTCGATACTAATCCGATTTCTTCCTGGTCGTCGATCGTCCTCGTTAGTGGGACACTTCCGCGGAGGATCCCGCGAGATGGTTTAATTATACGATGTAAATTAGTCGGTCGAAGTTTCGAGCGGCTCCTCGTTTTACGACTGTTAGTTATAAATGCATTTGTCGAGGTGCAATTGAATGTGAATTCCCCGTAATTACGCTCTTATCTGGCCGGATGAAGATTCCCCCGTGTGACGGCGACGGTGGTTTAACGAGTTTAACGACGGGGGTTGAAACGTTTTTGGAAGATTCCTCGTTATCTATAAAACACCGCCAACTTGCGGAACACGGAATAATAATAATCCGCCGAGGGAAATGCATTTCTGGCGACTGCGGTTCGCCCTGCAATCGCGGCCGAGCCCTTTCTCTTTACCAAGGGTCCGACCTATCGCGAACGTTTAAAGCGTGCGTGCACGAAGTACGTATTTGACAGATTTTTGGTTCGAGAGTGACCGCAATTAAACAAATTCTTTTATAGGGAATCATGTAGCGAATTTCTTGAACACAGATTGCAATAAAATTGACGGAAAGCGTAAATGGAACCACTCTCTTTGTTGCCATAAAACTATAGACGTTAACTATATTTAGGACTCTATAAGTTTATTTGTTAAGAAATAAAGTAAACTTTTATATTATTTTGCTTTGTTGAAGAACATATTTGACAGTGTTTCTGCAAAAATATTTAAACTATTTTTGGGTACACCCTATTCTGCCAACTTACAATGATATCGAATAATTATAGCGTCAAAGTCTCTTCAATAATATTTAATAATACTTGAACAATAAATTAAAGATACGACATATTTAAATATTTCTATATTAGAGATAATAGAAAATGAAAATATTTAAAATACAGTATCTTATAGACTCTCTTGAGTCTATAATTATACACGTGAATTTATATTAATAATAAACTGTACATTCACGCTTCTATTATACATAAAAATTTTCTAAGTAGTACTATAGTACTATATACTATTCGACCGTATTTTCTTATAAATATAATGTTTAGCGATTAGAATTTTGCGAAATTGTTCACAGAGAATTACCACATACTAAACAAGACTGTTATAGCGGTATTATTTTTCATTACAGCGCCAGAGTTGACAATAACCGACGATTCCGGGCGGGTAGTGCCTAAAGAAAGGCACCTAAAGGCCGGAAGTGCTCTCAAGCTCAGGTGCGAGGTTAGGGACGTTCTTGAATCTCTGAAGGAGACCGTTATTTGGACCAGAGGGGATGAAACGCTCACCGACGACGTTAGGTAAATACATTCCACGTTGTTCTTCTAATTTCAGCAGTCTTCGAGCGTCCTTTATTAAAACCACTACACTGTCCTCTTTAAACAAATTGTCTATCATTTCTGATTATCCAAAAATCAAGCTTTGGACAAATAAAATTATTTTTAACCAGGTAGTTAAATTTGATGAGTATGCTCTCTATGCAGAAATTGTGGCAATATTTCGTGTTGTGACGAGTATACTCGTCATGTGTGAAAAGTAATGACTATTAGCTATTTAAATTAGAATTTTAATAAAAATTAATACATAGAATATTTTTACGCTAGGCGAGAATGAATGTTTTTGGATTATTATTTATATGGCACTCGTTAACTAGGAGTAAATATATAATAATAAGTAATAACTAAATACTAGTAATAAAATTATTGATTTCATAAAATAAATCGTCGCTTTGACCCGATACTTTTTCACCAATTTCCAGCAATGATTTCTGACAATTTCTCGAAAAAGTTGCCAAAATATGGCAACCTCCCTAGCCAACGTTTACGAAAATTACGTTCGCCGTGCCAAAAACATCCCCCTCAATTTTCCTCGAAACGAAAACCGGAAAAACAAGAACGTTCAGTTTCTGGGAACGAAGTTTCGATATAGCTGCCCCAATATCCTGTTTCCGATTGCACATGTCAGTAACAAACGATTGCAAAACGTGTTTAGATCTACTAGCGAAGGTAATTCGATCGAAAAAGCTTGAACCTTCTAATTTTCAGTAGCAACAGTGCTTAAGAGCTTAAAAACTGTCGCGATCCATGAATAGGCGAAGTTTTATAAAGCTGTGATAAATTATGGTGGAAAAAGGAAACAAACTGGTCTTTTATGCAAAGAAGAAGAAGTACAGAGTATAATTAGTGAAAGAGCATTGTACAATGATGCGACTATGCATTTCAGAAAACGACTGTCTGTAGCCGCCACAAACGCGTTTGATCAGGCTTAATCCTTTGCACTCCGTTGTCTCCTCTCGGAGAACATTGTTATTCTACCATATCACTAGAAATTAAAGTTTAGTGGCTAGTATGGGATTATTAATTTATTATAGTGCAACTTTCTGGGAAATGTACGTCTCCCTGAAGAAAACAAATCAGAATATGGTACAATTATAAATAAAATTATAAATTATAAAATACTGAGATAAATAATTATGTATATGTAAGACATATTATCATTGATCATATATTGAGATATATAAATTATATATCAATTAAGAATCGATTTTGGAGAACAGAAAATACGTCCATGAACATATTCGATGAGCAATAGATTGAACAATATATAAACTATTCGCAATATGGGAGAAAAAAAGAGGACTGTAGTGTTTCTTTTGACAGAAGAATACAAGATGGAAGACATCAAATCAGTTATTGTAAAATATACAGTAATCAGCCTGAAATGCGTATATTTCGGAGTTTTCTGAAATTGATCATACGGCACAAAATTAAAAGAAAAAAAATGTTAATTTGCAAATATTCATCGATGTCTACAAATTCATATAAATCGAATATTATCATATCTCATTTTATTCCAAACGTATACTAATTAGTTTATTAATTAAATCATGTTGTCCCGAGTTCACATAAAATATAATATAAAATATAATAAAATAAAATATAGTATAAAGGTTCATAAGTGCTGTTAGGTAACATCCATGCCGACGCGGAGTGCAAAGGGTTAACAAAAACAGTTAAATGTGTTGACCACGAATTATGCCATAATTTCGACGGTCCAATGCTGGCCTTAGTTGTTGAATTCTAACAAATTAGTATAATTTCGATGTGATGTACAGCACGGTTTTCTTGTTGCAGCGAGAACAGGACGACGGAGGTCTCAGTCGGCAAAGAGGTCCTCGTGATCGTCAGCACCCTGATCGTCGAGAGGGCCAGCCCGAGACACGCCGGGAACTACAGCTGCGTGGTGCCCGGAAAAGTCAACACCACTATCGCGGTGCACGTGCTCAACGGTGAGTTTTTATAATAATTTGCAGGTTTTTCGAGGAGCGCCGCTCGAGGGCACTGCTCTTTACGGCCTCGAAGAAGATTGATGTTCCCTCCGTGTTTCCACCGAAAACGATCTTCCGTCATAGAGTACCGCGGACCGGGATGATCGAGAGATCGCAGTAAAAACTAATATTTGCTTCCTTCGACGATTATGCTGCTGCAAAAATGCAGGCAGGATTGCGATACGATTGTAAAGGTCGCCTTTCAATCCTGGATTTCCTCGGTCATTAGTTTTTCATTGACCGAACGACGCCTTTTTGGTGAATTTAACGAGTTAATATAAGTAGTTGGAGTTGCATAGTTTTAACCCGTTGCACTCGAAATATATAAAATTGTGTGTAGGAAGTTGTATTTATGAAATTAATTTTAGATTTTAGTACTAAAATCAAAATTGCTTTATGGTATTATATTGCAAATTGCTTCACAATGTTAAATCTCTTTTACTAAAACTCTTTTATTAAGAATCATCTTTATAAAATAAATTATTAACCCTTCGCACTCGGAACTATTTTAAGTACGAATTCGAAAAAGTTTCTTTGGCTTATAGTATTTACATTCTGTATGACATTATGCATTTTATGCCATTTTATAACCTAAATCTCCTAACTCTTACCATAATTATGATTTCCACAGTTATTTAATTAGAAATAAATTCCATGGCATAAAAATTATTTGACAACGTGGTGAAGCAATTTTTATTGCCACCTCGGCGTCGCCACTCGATTGAAAAGGATTAATATACGTAAATTGCAATTAATAATTAGAACTGAAAGTAGCTTGCACTACAACATCGCGATGCAAATTATTGCCAGTCATTTCAGCTTTCTAGATTCATCAATAATAAAGGAATAAATATGATTACCGCGTTTTATGATTACTATTAACTTATCCGGATTGCTGAACAATTAATTGCGATATCGATTCGCAAACGATTATCGCAGGTTAAGCTGGAATCAATTAGCAACGGAGACGCGTCCGGTTTCTTAAGTCCCGCCGTGTACTCGACCGATACGGCGCATTAAATTGGCCGTCTAATGAAATTTCACGCGAACGGATATTAATTACCATCGAACGAGACCCGTATTGCCTCGCGGCGAGAGAAATGAACGCCCTCGCCTTGGCTCGGTCAGGTTAAAAAATTCATTAATTTAAATCGCGCGATCGTATATTAAAGTGCTCCGGAGGATGATAAAAAGCGATCCCTGTAAAAAATGCGCTTGTTCCGCGGCCGTGTGCGGCTTATGGCAGTGGTGAACGAGAGGGGGTGGGAGGGGGGTGGGCGGGGGGGGGGAGGGGGGTGGGCACAGAGGGCGAGGACTGGGTGCAGAGGTTGAGAGGTCGCGATTTATCGGGCGTCTAGTTTTTCTCTCACAATTAGGGGACCGCCTCGAGCCCGCAACAGCTCGTAATTCTTTACACAATCGCGCGATTATCGCGGGCTGCTCTCTCGATTGCCGGTTCTTGCGCGCCCTTCGATTTATCGTCGCGAGACCGGCGTACCGAACAACCAATTACCCGGCGGATAGTCGCGAAAATTGCACATCGCTTGTTCGATTAATTTCCGAATTCCTTCGGGGAAGCCGCGGATCGTCGCGCGGCTCAAAGAAAAATTTAATGAAATTGTCTTTCAATCTCACCGGCGTCGAATCGTTCGTTTAATACTTTCGTCGCCGTGTCGCCCATATCTGGGTGACAGGTATGCTTTTGTCGGGGCCCCGTCAACCAAATATGGGTGATGATCATTTTATTCAAGATTTTATTTATTTAATTTATGAAAAGCCCATATTTGTAGCACAGGAATTGAATGGAATAAGCACCGGCAAATGTAAAATATACAAAATAAAAATACAAAAATTCATACACTATTATATTTGTTATACATTAATTTGTATTTAATGTATAAAATATAACGTTATCCTATGCGTGGTGAGTACCGAATTTGTTATGACGGACGTGTTAAAATAACATATATTGCTGCATACACGCTACCACGGGAAGAAATAGATTTGCGTACAACGTTTAACCATCAATTAGATTCTACCTCTATGGCGTAGCTGCAATTTTGAACTCAATATAGCTACATTAAATTTCCCATGTTCCAATGAATGAAATTTTAGAAGGCATTTCAAAAATCTTGCACAAAATGCAAGACACGCTGAATTAAAAATATATCTCCTCGAAAATTCATAGAGCTTGAACAGCTCCAAAATGTTTGGAAAATTTTTTCCTTAATAAATTATGCACGAGTCTGAAGAGCGAAGCTTCTTCTTCGGAACGACATCTTAAAACTTGGACTGCGATTTTTTTCCGTCGTTTTATGGATGTTCGAACGAAAGGATTGGTACGAACGTCGGAACGAGAGCTTCAGAACTTGTTCCTTGTTTTTGTTCCACGAAACCGCGGGAAAAAGTCGTAGATCATGTTTTGAGGTGTCGTTTTAAAGAGGAGACTTCGCTGTCCAAATCCGTGCTAAATCGAGTTCGGAGAAAAATTTGTTCAAGTTTTTCAAGACTTTTGAATTCGTGCTATTTTTTTAGGCGGCAAAGGTCTCCGTCTTCGGTTTTTTCCTTGCGACGTATCGTGGAAAAAATGTTTATAAGAGAGTGAATAATGGTGTGCAAAAGTGGAGAGTTCAAGCTTTAAAAGGCGCGCGGTTGGGCCGTCGTTTACTTTGCTTTTTGAAGGATGCAAGCAGATTGAAAACTTAATTAAATATGTAAATTTGATTAAAAATGCAAGCCGTATTAAAAATGCTAATTTTATTAAAAATGCAAATTTCGGGATAGATTGAAAGACTTTAAAATTGCTGTTATATTATCTTCGAACAAAGTAAACTTTTATATTACTTTAGCTTTTGCACCAAAGGCAACGGTCTAATTGTAACAGTTTAATATTAAAATTATCGCGACTAATATATATTATTTTACAGTACCAAGGTTAGATTGATTTAGACTTCCTACAATTTTTCTACAACACGTGCTCGAACGAAAAAGTACGAATAAAAATGTTAAAATAGAAACATTCATGTCAAGAGTCGTAAAAGGAAGCATCAAAAAGCAGTCATTCCGCTATGTTGGTAGTTCTAGTGTTAAACATAAAGAACTGTGAAATAGGACCACGTCGATTGTGATAGTTTCGTGCGGCTGAAATTATTCTTGGAAAGAAGCAATTGCCAACCGACCTAAATTATTATTTTGAATAAAGTCTGGCGAACCTATTGCGACGATTCTGCCGTCGAAATCGCGAGCGTCTATTAGGTCCGAGATCGCAGGACGGCCGAGCTTTTTCTGGCTGGAAGGCGGAAGGATTCCCGACGAAAAAGCGCATCTCCGTGAGGGCTTTCAGCTCCTTTCAGCCCGAAAACGTGCGGCCCGTTATAATGTCGCGACGGGTCGACACGCGGCGTTCCTCTCGTCCCTCGTCTCTCCTGAGGTTTCTGCTCGCGTTCCTCCTTCGCGTTTTCGTCCCGCTTCCGGAACTCGCGCGCGACTCCATCGCCGATGCCGAAGAAAAGGTCCCATTGTCGTACTCGCCCCCCCCCCCTTCCGCGCGCGGACCTTCGATCCTGTCTTGTCACCGACGACGCCCGTCGCGTCTCTCGCCGTATCACGTTCCGTCGTTCCGCGTTTTTTGCCCGTCAGTCGACTTCGATTCCTCGATACACGTCGCTTTTTGTCAATCCGCTTGTCGCTATTAATGTCCGCCCTTTTTGCTGGCCTGTCCCTCCGGGAGACTAATGCGCTTTGTTCGCCGGCACTGCCGTCGAGCGTCGGTCTGTTAGCCCGCCCGGGAAATATCGTTTTCTCCTGTCGTTCGGGTCCCCGCGTGACTCGATGCCGTCTAAATAACGCCGCGGTGTTTCGTCGCGAACGCAGCCCCGTGACATCTAAGTAACTTGACGGCGCACCTTTCTACTCTCGTTCGTTTGTGATAATTGAGTAATAATCGGGGCGAAGATAGGATGTGCATTTAGTGGTCTATGGTGAAGCGATTTGTGGACCATGGTTCTAGTTGAATCTTAGTAAACAGTGATGGCAATTATCCTAATCAAATTGTAGTTGAGTGGAAGTAATGGATAAATCATTAATTGTTAGACGATTAGTTAGGTTTTTTAGGTATTCGTTATTCTGGTTGTTCATTATTCTAGTTATTCATTATTTCAGTTATTCATTATTTCAGTTATTCATTATTCTGGTTATACATTGTTCTAGTTATTCATTATTTTAGTTATTTAAGATTAGTATGGCAAGCTTTATTCACTGTACGAATATATTTCCACATTCACAAAAATAAATAAAATGGCTAATAATTTTTATCTACTATATATACCTATATTCTCCAAAGTTAACCTGGTACCTGGATATTTTTAATAATGAACAGAAAAATAAGGAATAATTAAAATTGATTTCTTCTTCTTGAAGAACGAATGAATGAAATTTATTTCTTACCCATGAAGAACGTATAAATAAATTTTACTTCTTATCAATGAACAAGTACTAATTTCCTTGCCATTATTCAAAAATGAAAAATAATCAAACTCCTCCATTATTCCGAATAACATCTTCAAAAGTATGGCACATTAATCCTGAATAATTCAAACGCGCGCAAATAAATTGAAAAGTGAAAAACAAAAGCTGGAAAGAGCGGACTTTTATATATCGGTCGCCACCGAATCATTCGGGTTCACTAGCCGTCGAGTAAGGGACTCCAGAATGTATGCAAATAAAAGAGCTCTGCCTCCAGTTCCTGTAAGTACGTAACTATGTGTACGTCTTTCGAATGCAACGAGCTGCAAGTATCGATTGCACGCGACCCTGGGGAGCACGTAGCCACTCGAAAATGTCTCCAAGGGCTTCGGCTTCTTTTCTATTCCCTTATCGAAATCGTGTCGAGTGTCATCTGGTGCTCGGACGGTCCCTGAATAAACATAGCAAACACACTCCGTAGGGGGTGGGAGGCAACGATAGATCAGTCGCGGATCCGGCAAATAACGCGCGATGCCCTCTGTTTTCGCGAGTACAATGATTCGCTCGACTGCGATTGCAAACTGCGATCCGATCCGCCGTGACTCGAATGGGAACACGCGAATCAGGAATAGGCAAGATTATTTCGACGATTAAAAGGTGGTACGATTAATTCGACGATTAAATGGTGGTTCGATTATTTCGACGATCAAATGGTTATTAGATTATTTAAAACGATAAATTGATGCTGGATCAATTTCAGAATAAAAATACCTTAAGAACTATCTTAAAGAATATCTTACAAATTAATGGCATGGTAAATAAAAAAAAAGTTTAAAATACCTTTTTATGAAGCATGTTTCATTTGCCCATTTAGGGGGAAAGTACGATGCATGGAACTCTGTTATTTAGGACAAGATAAAGAAAAGAACTAAACGGCCTATTTAATTCTGGTTTAAAACATTTGAAAGATCAGTTCTTTCACTAGAAAAATGCGCAGTGTGACTGAATTTCGTCCACGTTTATTCGTTTTATTTTTAATTTGTTTCGAAAGTATATCGTTGAGTTAGACATCAATTAAGTTGGCATATATATAATATATATTATATGTATGTAGATATTAAATGTATGTATAACATACATGATATAAAACGAACATAATATACTCAAATTCATCGAGAACTTTTGCAGTTTTATACTTGACCCAATCATTGTTATAAAAACTGCATAAATTCCGCAGTCCAGCGATGACCAAGTTCGAACTCAAATGACACCAAACTATGCTTCCAACATCACTATTGATTTTACAAAAGCATACTCGAAACAGTAACTTACCGACGGGCAACCGTGAATTCCTGAATTTTCATATATTTCGAGCTTTTGCCAGGTTTTCGGGGTTCCCCGCTACGTGCCGTAGAAAAATCCCACACGGATCCGGCTGCCGCAGAATAGGCGTCGGACAATGTAATCACGAGGATTTTCCATCGGGCAAGTTTGCGCGACGCAGTGAAAGCTCTGCGGCGGTTCATAGAGCTCGGACCACACGGCGTAGGTGTTCGCGGAAGAGTAGAAAGTGCGATAATGCAGATTAACCAGCGCAGCGGCTCGCTGGGTTGCTCTCCCGTGCGACGCGACGCGACGCGCGCTGCGCGATGCACGCGCGGATGCAATCTTTATGCGTTCAGGCTCGTCCCGGCGGACCTTCGCACGGCGCGTCGTTTATGCGAGCATCCCGGATAAAAGTCACAACCTGTATCTTAATCAATTCTTCACAAAATGAATTAATAATTTGTTTATGGAAATATAAATATGCAGAAGATGCAAAGATGCATATTTTGAGAAAAGAAGAATTTTTGTCACCTACACTTTTAGCGAGAGTATCTTTGATATAGATTTTTGTTAATATAATTTATTGTTAGACGAATGCTAGGTAACTTGTACCCGAGATTTTTTTTATTAATTTTTCATTATTGCTTGATAATATGTACTTTTTGTATCGCATACGTGTTCGAGTCATGGCTACATATTTTGTTAAATAACTCGAAAGATCGCAGTTTCTCGCGGAAACGATTTTTATAATATCGTAATGTACTATCTGAATATGTTAATATAATCATTAACTTCTTATTAATCAATTCCCTACATTACGATTCCTTTCACGATATGTTGATTAGTATTTATTCGTCCTCACCAATTTCTCTAATAGGACGAGCCAATATTTTTTCTCACATTGTTTTTACGTCGCTTTTAGGCTTCGCTGACAAAAATATTCAATTCTATCCCAACTTGTTAAAAACATTTACTAAATCCTGCTTGGAACCTTTCTCCCAAGTCCGACATATTACTACAGTACAGGGGTTCACCGTGTTAGCACATCGGACACATAATTTAGAAAAGATACGAGACATTTTCGGATTCCGTCGTCCGCCTTGCTACGCGTCGGCCGTCGTTCCCGTCAACGGCGCACGTTTCATGAAAATGGAAACGTCCGGCGCGGCGTTCTAATGTGACGGCGCGGCCTGCGGAACGGGACGACCAGACTACGGGAATAGGAAGAAGACACGGTTGAACGCGGCTCTGCCGGAGGATCGGCAGCGAAGAAAGCGAGCTGGGCGAAACCGGGAGAGGCGGAGGAGAGGGAGGGAGGGAGGGAGGCGTTATCGTGCCAGCCACTTTTTTCCTCCATTTGCAAAAGCCTTATCCCACGGTGCAGAGCTCCGCGGGATCTTTGACTGTTCGTGACCGTGCGGTGCCCCGGCAGCTTCTAATGCTTCCTGACCCGGGATACCCCGGGAACCGACATAAGAACACCGCCTCCGCTCGGACGGGCATAATAAGGTGCTCCGGGAAGATGGACGAGCCCGCGGCACGTTAGATCCCTTCTCTAGATCCCGGAGAGCTTCGTGACGCGCCGGGAACCGCGCCGTTTTTTTCCCCGACGAAACGCGGAAGGTAAAATGAATTTGGTACGAACCGGCCGTAAGGAGTCGCGTGAGCACCGGCTATGGCGATCTACCGGTGCTTTACCGTTGTATTCGGACCGTAGACTCTGTTTTCTGATCCGCCTCTTCATTAGGACGATGTTCGCGATTTTATCTCGCCCGTTTCTGGTGGATCGCGCATTTTCCTGATTTTTAGACGATTTTTCGAAGTATTTCGAGTTCTCTAGGTATCGTTCAATAGTTTTGGATACTCGTGTGATCATAGACGATCGAGTGAGTAATCATAGGGTTTTCTGCACTTATTGTGTATGCTGATTTTTAAGATACAGGGGTGTACACTTACCGAGTTGTAATAGCAAGTTAAGAAACTGTAGATTTTCTAGACAATTTTCTTTGGCTAAAATTCGGTATTTTAGCGAATTCTTATTATAATTCAAAATATATGTTACAGTAAAATATATGATACATTCTAATAAAATTAATATTTTCGTGGATACAATACGAATCTTTATACCATATTAAAAATATTTTATATTTAAATCATCTATACATAATAATATACCAGTTTCTGCTTCGACCATCTAAAAGGTACGAAAAGTAAACTAGAAGTATTAACCCTTTGCACTCGAGTGGTGACTCTAAGGCACAACTGTAATTGTTCTATTACAAGATAATTTTTATAACAACGATGTTTAGATTTAAAAAATTGTTAAATAGTAAAACTGTTGTTATGAGTCACAAGAATCAATTCTGTATACATAAAAGTGCACTTTGTTACACGCAATAAGAATACTATTAGCTAGGAAAATTATTTCACAATAAAAATAGCTTCAAGTGCAAAGGGTTAATTCTAAAATTGAGCGATGATGTGTGAATGTGAGCGATACGTGAAACTAGATAGACCAACCTTATCGATGAATAAGGAACAATATCAATCTCGTCGATAACGTTATACACTTTCGGATGTGCAATTTGTATCGCGTGAAGCACGGGGACGTCGAGCGAGGAGATACGCCGCACCCGTTTGCCGGAACCCGGTTACACGGAAGTAAAATGTCACCCAACCATGTTCCCGGGAGCGTTACTAATAGTCATCCTTTGCGTCATTCACGGCGATCCATTAATTTTCCGAAATGATAATGCTCGTCGAGTGTTTTTTGCGAGCAAGTCGCTTTTTCCAACCTGACGGGGAAGGGGGTCGGCGCGGCGAAGGAGAGGCATTGAACGAGAGCGATTACTTCTTTGGAGCGCTTGGACGGCTTCGACGAACCCCTTATGAATCGTACATCATCCTAACGGCGCCCACCCCCCTGCCCACCCTCCGTAAGTTGTATCCGAGACGGGCGCGAGACAATAGAGTGTGGATTAGGAAGCGCCTATAATTTGCAGCACACGCCAAACGCTCCTAATTGCTCAAAGCTGCTCGGCTAATTTATGCAATTGGAGAATTAGACCAATTCCGGTTAGGCGAGCGGTCGCGCGCGTGCCAGCCTCGCATAACAAGATTAATTATCGCCGGATAGAAAATTGGTAATTGCGGCGATGGGGGTGAATGGGAACGGGACGAAAATCCTGGTTGATCGAGTGCTTTATTGCGAGATGGATCATTTAACAATTTTTAGGCAATGGCTATATCTAACATCTAAATTACTCTGTTATTCATTCTCTTATTTTCTTGTTTTTATTCATACAAGCTCTTTCTTTTTATATCAATTTCAACCCTTGTAGTGAGTCAAAGAGTCTCATGTATTCAAAATGTGTGTTTAGAAAAAGTAAAGTTAACAATTAATTCAACACACTTGGGAGTAGGATATAAAATTCTTATAAAGGAAATAAAGTTCGAAAATGTTCAAATTAGAGCCTCAAATTTTTAAGTAGCAATATAAATTCCCAGTTTTCGAGTGAAAATTGGTTGAAACTTGTATATGAGGCACGTGTTTCGCATAGGAAGTGTGACCAGTGAAGAATTAATAAATTAAAACTGCTACATCGACGTTTTGGAGTTTACTCAATTTTGCTATAAATACATGAAATTTACAGTTTAGTAATAATCCAACTTTCTATAAATCTTCCCACCCTACTTTTAATAATAAATATCTACTAAACGAAAAACGATCGTAATGCCAGATATTCCATTTTCAAGCAGCCCCTATACCAACGGAATAAAATTAACAAAAATTGAACGATCGATCGAAAAGTGCCGTTCGTGCACAAAATTAGAATTTTCCGTCGAAAAATTACGAACGAGGAGAGCTCGCGAATCTCGCGTGCGCTCGTTAAACGAAATAACTCGCAATCCACGGCGTCCTCGGACCGAGGGAAGTCCAATAATCGAATAGGAAGCCGAGGGATGGAGTTTCGATCAGGGTTAGCGACCAGTTGGTTTATTCGACGAGGCGACGAGAGCACCGAGGGGCTTTCCAGGCCATTTTCCGCGGTGACGTTCGCCATCCACGAGAGGAATCCCGTAGTCTTCCGCGGCGTCGCAGCAGTGTCTGACCTGTGCCGTTGCGCCTTAATCTACTAATTTCTCTTTCTCGGCTGGCGCCGCGAGATAAATCAAAGGCTGGCACAGCCGCGCGCGCGCACGCGCACACCGTCTAATTAAAGTATCCACCGGGTTCTCGATAATTCCTGTCCTACCCTAATTCGTGTCTCGGCTGATTAAATCGCGGCGAGCTTAATTCGTGGACAGCCCTCTGGCCCGCATTCTACGCTCCGATTTATTCTCTGCTTTTTCTACTTCAATTAACCGGATTGACGAGAGAGCCCTCTGCCGCGCTACGGGACCGCTAATATCTGTTCCAATTGAATCCGACCGAAAACGACGCCCCGGTTCCACGAGAAATTCTACGCTCGTTACATATACCATACTACTTTGCAGCTAAAGAGCTCCAAGAAGATCTTTTCTTCTTATTATTATTGTAATTACTAGTCTGCGAATTTTCTTGAATTTATGAGAAAAATGTGCAGGTAAAATACGAAACCCTAAGAAGATTATAAGATTATAAGATTTGTCTTAAACTTTTTATTTATTATTATTATGTTATTTGTTTCAAGGATGTAATTATTTCTTTTTTAAATGATCAAATTTCCGTCATAAAAGAAATATAATAACGCGTATAATATTAAGGAAAAAAATAAAATAAATCTAACATAATAACATAATATATCTAATATATTCTCGTCTCATTTCGTTGCGTTTTCTTCTGATATCTCCGTTTATCAAAGACTTCCCCGGAGGTACCTTAGAAAAGCTCGACGATTGGCCGAAAGACGTCCAAGTGCATAGGTGTTTCGTTCCGGAGTGGCGCCGGTGAAAGGGGCTGCGCGACTTGTCCCAGTTGCAAGAACTGCAATGCCGATAACAATTACCGGGCAGAGTCGACGCTAAACTATCGTGAAAAGCAATTTCGAAGCAACGTTATTCGGCCGTGGAAAAGGAATTCCGTTTTAACAACTGCTCCGGGGAGCGCGAGCACACCGAGAGTTTATCTCCGGCGGCGTCCAACACCTGTACAAAGCAAAAACAACAGCGGGTCTGGGGGAGGGAGCGTGTAAAAGTAGCCGAGGACGCTCTCTCGAAGCCAGAAGCTGTTGCCCCGGACGAATACAATGCACTTGAACGCGAGTTCCCGAAGAGGAATCGGCCCCCGATAAAATCGATGCCCGACGAGCCGTGAGTGCTCTCTCTCTCTCTCTGTCTCTCTATCTCTCGCTCTAGCGCTCTCTCTCTCTCTCTCTCTCTCTCTCTCGCTGTCTCTATCTTCCATTCGCTCTATCTCTATCTTCCTTTCGCTCTATCTCTATCTTCCTCTCGCTCTCGCGCTCTCCGTGGCTCTCCTTGCAGCATCTCCGAGAGCAGAGTTACGAGGCCAGGAAGTGGCCAATACTAAACCCCGGTGCGTGATCCCGAAACGAGGGTTCCGCCTCCGGGAGCCCGTTCGGCCGCGTTCGAGCCGGGACAGGTCCGACCCTTCTGACCAGGACACCTTCCGCTTTATCCGGCAGGACCGGTCGTTTTGACAAGTTTATCGCCGAGTCACGCCATGATAAAATGCCGGCCGTCGTCCCTTTGTCTTCATCGAAAAAGGAGGTGGGAGATCACCCCTACACCGATGGGGACAGCAAACGCTGAAATATTTCGCTGACGTCCGCTCGCGGTCCACGCGAAACAATGCCGGCTAACCTGGATTTATGGCCCTCGTAACTGAATCCTGATTTCGGGAATTTAATCTGTGATCTTCTTCCGGGTCGCCGGCGCGAGCCTGTGTACAAGAGAAATTAATTCGAAGGATGTCGAGTTAAACGAGAAGAAAGTCGAAATTTCTGGTTAACTTGTTAACCTGTTAACCTCTGATCAACTCGTTTCGACGCGGGCCCTTCTTCGTTTTCGCAGCGAGAAGTTGTGTCATCAAGCTTGGAAAAGTAAAGAAAATCACTCCTCAGTAGTTTCGTAGTTTTGTTTGATAAAATGTTTTACGAAGTGTTTGGGGAATGTAAAAATCAAATATTTTCAAGGTGCAACAAATTAATGTTAATTACATCTTGGACGGTGGATGGTTCTTTTAATTCTCAGCTCTGTTTGTGAATTTATTCTGATCATTGTAATTGTAAAGGAAATGGTAAAAGGGATGCTGTAGACGATCATACTGTGATTATCAAGTGAAATCAAGAAGCACCTTTGCCTGAATATATTTATTATTACTAGACCGGGGTCTTCATTCAAAATGAATAGTATGTAGGTTAATTTTAAGAAATATAAATTCGATGAAAATATCTTTTCTTTTCTAACAAATGTAGTCAATTGATAGTAGTGTAAAAATATTCTTGAACTCCCCTGATGTCTTTTTACTCTAGCATTTGATCTATTCATTTTTGTCATAAATGCATTATTCCAAGCCTCCTGTTAATTTCTATTATTTTTACATAAAATTAAGACATATCACGTTACGCCTATATAAACTAAAAGGAATTAATAAATTTTATCTTTCCTATTTAACCTTGCATACTATGTACTACTGTTCATTGAACAAAAATTAATTCCAACCAGTGCGACACTTACATAAAAATATAATACGACCGCGAATGATTAAATCTAGTTATTGCGAATGCTCTGATTATGACAAAAGCGAGGATCGCCGTGTCGCAAGCCACCTAATCCAACGACCGCGAAGGTGGCGGAGCAGATCCAGTCAGTCCTTAATCACCGGCGTTCGAGATCCGAGGATCGTGATTCCGGCCGCATTGTCCTGCCGCCGTGATTATCGATCGCTCGATTCCTCGGGAGGATCGACGGGGCACGTCTTTCCGATCCGTCGCGAGATCGAAAACGTGCTCCTGGCCGTTGTCCAGGACATCCTCGGAATTTGTCTCTCTTGATTTCCTCTTCCGGCGAGTGCAGCTTGTCCCCCCTCCTCCCCCTTCACCCTCGTCGCCACCCCTTGCGTACTCCTCCCGAGAATTTTTCAATCCGATGCCCACGGTGTGTCTCAAGCTCGCGTCGTTTCCCCAGCCGTCTTTACACTTTTCCTTTTTCCCGTGGCAATTCTTCCTTCCGGCGTTTCATCGACTGTCTCTTTGATCTTTCAATTTTCCACGGCGGCGTCCGCCCTCGAATTTCTGATTTATCCGCGCGATCTTCGCGACATTTGTTTGCCGCGGCACGATTTTATTTTCCACGGCGCGGCGCCGGCACCTCGCCGCGGCCCGGCCGCAGCCGTCTCCGCATTTCCATTCAGCCCGGCACCCTCTGGATATTTTTTTTTTGTCTCGGCCCTCGCCGAAAGTTCGGCGAGCACGATCCATCGGCCATCTTTTTTCCAGGCCGCTCCGTCTTCTTTAGATCTGTCACCGCTGTCCGCGCTGTTTCTTCCAATTCCGTGCGGCCGACAATGACTCGCTCCGGTCGCCGACCGCTTTGTTTTCATCCCGCGGTCGATGTGATCATCTTTCATACGAAATAATATCTTTTAGTAACAGTTAATAATAGTAGCAATAGTATTGATAGAAATAATAATAGCAATAATGATAATTTATTCAATTGCATGTCTACGAAGAGTTTCTTTAGCTATGTACGTCTATTGATGTACGCCCCTCGTTCAAAGCTCGATAAAACGTCTAAAAAAAATCGTACATCAATTTTCCATATATTGTTGTAAAGAGGAGACTTCGACCTTCTAATCCACGCGGAATTTAGCCCCGAAGAAAATTTTTCACAGTTTTTACAAATAATTCAATTTGAACCATATCCGACACACAGAAGGGCGTCCTCAGTTTCTCATTAATTGCATTGCGCAAAAATATCCAAAAAAAGAGCGAAAAACGTATATCAAAATTAGAAGCTTCGGAACTATAAAAAGAGTCAAGTTTATAACATATATAATATTTATAATATTTATAATACAGTCCAGTTGCATAATACTGTTTCACCAAGATATAAATTCCACGACAATAGGAACTTTATTAGAAAATCGCTGGAACTTGCCTCGCTGTTTTCACTTCATCGTCGTCTCGAACCATGCGAGAACGTGGAATCGCGGGCCAGAACATCGCAAAGACCGCCGGGGTCACGACGATTGGCTGCCGTGAATGGGCCGCTAATCAATGGACAGCAGCGCGTTCAGCGCACAATGTGGACGCAGCTTGCCGTCCCCGGGACCGGGCATTGTTATTTCGATTCAACCCGGTTGGATACATTTCCTGCACGCAGTCGAGTGTCCAGCCGGTTCTCTGGGACCGGCGTGCACGTAGCAGAACTTCCTATTGACCACTTCCTCCTGGTCGTAGCCAGGAATCCGAACTCCGATCCCGGCGCCGCAAACTGCGATCGTCCGGTCGCTCTTTGCGAATCGGCGGCGGCGTCTTCTTGCTTCCCTTCGGTTTCCTAAAACAGCTCTCTATTACTCTTTCTCTTTCTTTCTCTCACTCTTTCTCTTTCTTTCGCTCACTCCTTCTCTTTCTTTCTCTGTTTCTTTATTTGTCCTTCTTCCTCTGTTTCTTTAATCGACGACGACGTCTCTTGCTTTCGTTCGATTCCCTATACCAGCTCTCTCTCACTCTCTCTCTCTCTCTCTCCCTCTGTCTCTCTCTCTCCCTCTTTCTCTCTTTCTCCCTCTTTCTCTTTCTTTCTCTGTTTCTTTCTTTTTCTTCCTTTTTCTTCCTTTCTCTCACTCTTTCTTTTCCTCTTTCTCTTTCTTCCTTTCTCTCACTCTTTCTTTTCCTCTTTCTCTTTCTTCCTTTCTCTCACTCTTTCTTTTCCTCTTCCTCTTTCTTTCTCTTTCTCGTTCTTTCTCCCTTCATCTGTCGACCTCTCAATTTCATCACCATTCTTTCGCCTCCTGGCACGAAGAACTTTCGGCAGCTTCGTTTCAAATTACTTCGTTGACTACTTTCGAGGACCTGACTCAGAAGTCTTGACTCCGAGTTGTCAGCGATACGACCATCCCTCTGTTGGCTTCCCTTTTCGCGAACTTTGGGTCAGGTGACACTCTTGTTGCACGCGGCGCTCCTTCGGTCTTCTGCAGCCTGTTTGCTCTTCGCTCGGGTCGGAGTTCCCCGTGTAATTTCGACGCGACCCACAGCGCAACGAAACATTTTCGAGGACATCGTCGGCCAGTTTTCTACATTTCGTACCATGACATCGTTAAATCTTAATGGAAAACTGTCTGCTGACTGATGTAAAAGAAACGAGATTCTTTCATTAGTAATTATTGAATCCACTTCTTTATTTCGGCACATAATGTTATAAAATTGTGACGAATTCCAATAAATTCTGCTTCGTAATTCTTATAAGTATATTGAGGATCATTTATGAAAAATAGAAATGTTCAAAGTTGATTCTAAAGAAACAGAGAGTTTCCTTTATTAATTTTGATAGGTTGAAAATAGCGTAATGAAATAAAGAAATTATCGTCTACAAGAATTTTTCATTTCAGTCACTGATAAATATATAAAATCTGCAGGCTACTTGAAAGACTGCGACACTTATTAGTTATTTATAGACGTCGGCAGGTTTGGTGTAAATATAGGCTACGGTGTCGAAAAACGAAACACCCGCTTGAGAAACGGCATCGAACGGTTGCGGCAGGGATTGAAGAACAGGGTCCAAACACCGAGTTTTCGGCAGGAGTCTCCGTAGCCGGGGGGAATCGTCGACGCGATGGCGGTTGTCCGCGGTTAACCCGTGGCGCGGGGGCTTAAGTCGAGCTGAAGGATGCGTTTCCGGTTGAACGAGCGAACAAGAGTGGAGGACGAGCCGGCCGGGCGAGGGCGCGGAGGGAGAGGGGGCAAGGCGAGGGCGAGGAGGGCGCGCGCACGCGGTGTAAAGAGCCATTAATAAGGACTGCCTAATTTCATGAAAGCCCGGGGCCTCGAACTATTATCTAGGAAACGTAACTCGGTCGAAGAGCGATTAAACGGACGCCACCAAAATACGTCAAGCTGCGGCGGGCTGCGCCTGACAGAAAACCTATAGACGGAACAACCATTAATGAAATGACAAATGTGTTCTTGTCGCAGGCACGAGCGACCGTGCTGCTAGCTAGCCTGGCTGGCTACCGAACGAGAGCGTTTACAAGCCTGTCCACGGCCACGCTTCGAAAATAAAATATATACGAATGCGTGATTTACGGACAGCCGGGCCCTCCGCGGGGGCCGACGGCGAAGAGGACCGCTCGATTGATCGCGCGGAACGCGACGACCCGCGACCGAGCTCGTTTCGACGACCGCCTCTGGCTACGATCGACAAACGAAACGCCAATTTTCTTCGATCAAAAATCGAATATTAACCCCTTGCACTATAGTAACGTGTCAGACTCGTGATGGAGATTTCTAATAATAAGCTGTTAGGTATGAATGTCTGTACGTTCCTTTAAGTAGGAATCAAATTTTATTCTCTTGTCTCGAATATTTAAATACACAAGATGTATTTAGATGTAAGCACACATTAAATATAAAATTTCTTTTTCTACTATGAAATTAGTATGATCAAAGAAATTCTAATCACCGTAGTTGTAAAGAAAATGGTACGACAAGGGGTTAACCCCTTGCACTATAATACATGTAAGTTCTACTAAAGATGAATATTATTAATTTATTTTGAATCGAAATCAAAATTTCTTCTGTTATCAGAGTCTAGAAACAAATGTACATAAAGACAATAGACGAAACAAGAATTGTCTGGTGCTATTAAGAAAAATATTAACGACGAATCGTGGTGCAAGGGGTTAAAAAGTAATCGACTCGTCATTTGAAAACCAAGTATTAATTCATCGTAACTTTATAATTTATTTCACTTGCCGATTTGATATTTTAAGACGTGAGTAGAAATTTTCTAAAATAGCTTCTTATCATTGATTTATTCGGTGCATTAGTGACAAGAAAATTTTATTCAAAATAGCATCGAAAATACTTGAAAGATGTTTCTTGCTAAAATTAAATTGGAGATATATTCCATTCGCGATATCGATGCGATAAAAATCGGTGCATAATTTAGGAAATGGTGAAAATAGATCAATAAATTATTAAAAAATACATTTTTATGGAATCTCTATTTTCTATAATCGACACAAATTTTATATTATATAAAAATTCAGTGATCTAGTGATAAAGCTTCTGCTTCTACTTACTATAAACTCAAATATAATTTGCAAAATGTTGAACAGAATTGTAGCTTACGTAAAACGCGTCCCACATTACTCTGCCGTATTCCACCGGGAATAATCACGTGTACGTCTCAATGCCAGGTAAATTGGTCACGCGACCACGCTAATTTCTGCGCGATGTGTCCCGAAAACGACCGGGAACACGGCGCGCGATCGTGGAACGTAATCGCGTGACGCCCGCGGACGTATTTCTCGGCGGCGGCGTTTCAACAGGTAGCGAGTTCCCGCGTAGAATTTAAGAGCGTGTAGAACGGCCAGGGGAACAGTCATTTCTATGCAGGGATTAGGGAGAAGAATGTGCGGAGGGTCAGAACGGAATGGGTCCGGACAGTTATGAGGCAGTTTGTAACGCGTGGTTCGATATTCATGTCCTGATTTCGCAAACCGGCTATAATTCTTTCCTCGGCTGAATCCTGGCCACCCCCGCTCGGCCTTTGAATCATGCTTACGAAGGAGCAACTTATGCTACCTCAATGGAAGCGCAGAAGCAATTTTCGTTTTAACAGCGGCGAACTGTCGGGGGAAAAATGACCCTTTAATATCGCGAAGGAGCCTCGGTCAGCGCGCGTTTCTCAAGTCTCGGCGGGAACGCATTGTGTCCGCGATGAGCAGCGTTCTTAGCGATCGAGAAGTGTTTGCGATTGAATTGTGTTAATTGTAATTAAATATTGGTATGGGAATATTGGCTTGAGATGCGGTGATAAATTGTTAGAAGTCTTCGAAGTAGGAATTAGTTTTAGAAATGTACTTTTTAAATTATAAGTCGACTTGATAGTAATATTCCATTTGTTACACAGCAATGGCGACTTCTTGACGCCATTACAAATAATCATGTTGCAATTGAAAACAATTTTTATGTTACTAAATTGCGTTTTGTCTAGGAATTTGTCAAAAATTTAGGCGAGGTACGAATAAATGCAAAGAAGTGAACATAAAAATTATGTTCAACATTAGCTGATATGTCTGGGTTATCCAACTGAAATATTTTCGAGTGCAAAGGGTTAATACAGGTCTCTAAAATTCTTCTGATATTTTTATTAATTAATCTACATTCTCATTATTAAGTACGATAGAGACTCTGTCATCTGAACATTTATTTTTACAATATTCTAGTCCTCGAACATTCTATGCTTGTATTATCTATACACATTACCATCGAACAGAGAACTTGAATAACATTTTTAAGTAATAGAATATTTTTCAATCTAGATATTATAAAAATAAACGATCAGATAACAGAGATTTTATACTGCTATAAAAAGTAAGAATAACATTGTCAGATAATAGAATATTTTTCAATCTAGATATTACAAAAATACCCGATCAGATAACAGAGACTCTACCGTACCATAAAAGGTACGATCCCTCTCCGACCGTAATCAACTTAAAT